>NW_026692943.1:0-92891 GCF_021218885.2 Marmota monax
GCCTTGGCCTCTGTGAGGTTCTGAATTTTCCACTCCTTTGTTGAATAATAAATACCCTGTCAAATAAATTCTGCTATATAATGAAAAATACAAGTTGTACAATAACAAAAAACACATATTAATATTCAAGTCAAAACATGATACATGTAGAATTTGTATATGGTAAAGTCTATGAATTAGTTCCACTTGAACTGGTTTCCAAAGACAACTCCAACTCAACTGTCCATCTCCTGAGCAAATTCCCGAGTCTTACCACTGTCTGAAGGAGAAAAGCTCCACCTAGGACTGCCTCCACCCACCTGCAGACATCATCGGGAGCTCAGGATCTGCACAGATCTGCCCAGCTGAGCTGCATAGGAGCCTGGTCACAGGGTAAGCCCGGGTCCATCCTGCCACCAACAGACCCCCACCTGAGGTCAGGCCACCTTTGCCCACCAGCAGACACACACTAGAACTTAAGCCTGGCCCAGGTCCTCTCTGCAGAGCTGTGTGGGAGCCAGGGCCCATGATAGTCCGGGGTCTGTCCCATCACCAGGAGGCCCCCACTGGAATCAGACTCTGATCTGTTTCACCTCACTGACCAGTTGGGGCCGGGATGGCAGGCCAGGCACAGGGTAGGTTCAGGACCATCCCGTCACTGGCAGAGGAGCTCAGGCCTAGCTCAGATCTGCCCTCTGCCCCCCAACTGCACTGGAGCCCTGGTGTAGGTTACCCTCAGGCCAATCCTGCCATCAGCAGATCCCTGCAGAAGCCAAGGAATGGCCCAGGGCCACCTCCACCCACCAACAGACACTCACCAGAAATCCAGGTCCAGATCCGCCTCCACGACCTGACCTGGAGCCCAGGCCCAGCATAGGCCCTGGTCAATAAGGCCACTGGAAGACCCCCCTCAGACCTCAGGGGCCCAGAACTGGTCCTGCAGACCAGTGCAGGAGTGGGGACCAGGGTATAACTGGGTCCATCCCTCACCAGGAGACCCCCACCTGAGTTCAGGCTCAGCTTATTTCTGCCTTGCTGTCCTGTGCAAGGGCCTGGGCACAGGGTAGGCTCAAAAACATCCAACCCTGGTAGACACCCGATGGAGCTCAGGCCCGACCCAGATATGCCCCGCTTATCTGAGCAGGACCCAGAGCCCAAGGTAGGCCAGGTTCCATCCCACCACCAGTAAACCACCACTGGAGCTCAGGCTGGGACCAGGATTGCCTCCACCCATCTGCAGACACCTGCCAGAGCTCAGCCCCTGAGCAGATCAGATTGGATGACCTGCTTGGGAATAGGTGCCCAAGAGAGGTTCTGGTCCATCCCACCACCAGCAGAAACCCGCCAGACCTCAGGACCAATCCGGACCTGCTTGGGAGTGGGGCCCTGGGTTAGGCCTGTCAATCCCTCAACTGCAGACATCTACAGGACCTTAGGTTCAGCCCAGGACTACCTTTGCCCACCAGCAGACACATGCTGGAGCTTCAGGCCCAACCCAAGCTGCCAACATATGTGGGCCCTGGGCCCCAGGGGAAGCCTGGGTCCATACTACCACTGGCGGACCCCCATAAGTTCTCAGGCTTGGCCCAGGACTGCCTACACCCACCAGCACACACCTGCAAGTAGTCAGGATGGTGCCAGATCTGCCCCGTCAAACTGTACTGGAGCCTGGGATGAGGGTACCCCAGGGTCCATCCTGCTACTATCAGACACCTGATGGAGATCACACCCAGATCAGGTCTGCTTCACAGACCTGCCCCCGAGCCAGGCCCCAGGGCAATGCCAGGCCCTACCTGCCATCAGTTGACACAAGAGCTAAGGCTCTGCTCAGGACAGTCTCCCCCGCACTGGCAGACATCCATGGGAGCTCAGGGTCGGCCCAGATTTGACTCAAGGACCTGCACTGCAGCGAGGGCACAGGTCCCCCCCCCCCACTCCATCCACCAACAGATCACCAACGAAGCTCAGCCCTGATACTTTTCTATCCCTTATTAATCTCAGAATTTTCAGTAACAGAAATTAAAATTAAGAAATAGAAATACCTACACAATAAGTATCTAACAATACCTTTGAAACCAGAGTTCTTCCATGAAAATCCACTGCTGCTTCTGCTGGCAAGTGAGTGTCTGCAGAGGGGCAGGCCTCTGCAGCTGTGAGGAGTCCTAGCTTCTGATGGCAGGCCATGCCATCCATCCAGCACTGCAGCAGACCCCTATAGATGCCAAGCATTCCTTCTTCTTTACTTAGTCTCTTCTAAGTTGAAGAACCTTCTCCCAATACCAGAATTCATGAAGAAAACCAGGATGGAACTCCTGCGCAGCAATCCCGATGACAGTAGCTGCCTTCTCTATCAGCAGCCTATCTCTATCTTCTCTAACAGCCTCCAAGGGATTTATATAGCACTTGGTGCACTGCTATTGGTCCAAAGCTATGCTAATTAGGATTTGAAAGAAGTGCCAATGCTATTGGTACAAAGTTATGCTAATTGCGTTTGACAGATACTAAGGCTATTGGTCAGTCCTTTTTTTTTCCTTCTTCTTTTTGAATAGTGATAGTAGATTCATTCATAAAAGCAGCCCTGAATTCCAGCACTGAGAATGAATGGATGGGCTGGGTGGCCTCACATTCCAAAAAAAAAAAAAAAAAAGAAGAAAAGAAAAAGAAAGATAAATGAATGCCAGCAAAAAGAAAAAGAAAAAAGGAAATAAACTTTATCAATACATATTTTTTTATTCCAAAACACACCTACTCTGTGTTCTACAGGATATCTCTCAAGGGAACCCCCACACACACCACCACCACCACCACCTTGTCTTTTAATTCTTCAAAACATTTTTTCCCAAAACTTGAGAGTCAGGGACCATGTCTTAGTCATCTCTCTTCTGCAGGTATCCCAGATGTGAGGTGGATGTGTGGGATATCATCCAGGGGAGGATCAAGGTCTTATTTGGGACCACCTTGGGAAGCACTGCAGATAATATCACATAATAACTACTTGCTAAAATTCAAAATCATACATGAACAAATGATATATAACAAAAAGATGTTAAGATTTAAGGTAAAGAAGAAGAAAATAGGGCTGGGGTTTTGGCTCAGTGGTAGAGTGCTTGCCTCACACATGTGAGGCTCTGGCTTCAATTCTCAGCACCACAAATAAATAGATAAAATCAAGGTCCAGAGACATCCACCTGAGTCCAGACCCGGCCCAGATAGCCCCACCAAACTGTGTATGTGCAGGATCCTTGTGTAGGACCATGTCCATCCCGCCAAGGATAGAACCCAGCAGGAAACTGAGCTCAGCCCAGGACCGCCTCTGCCCCAGGCAGAAACCCATCAGAGTTCAGGCTCATCCCAGATCTGCCCTGAGGCTCTGCGCGGAGCCAGGGTCCAGGGTAGGCCCGCGTCCATCCTACCACCAGCAGATCCCCTCTGGAACTCAAGATTGGCTCAGATCCGCTCTGCAAACCTGCACAGGAGCTGGGGCTCAGGGTATGCCCAGGTCCATCCTGCCAATGACAGATGTGGCCAGAGCACAGGCACTGCCCGGAATCGCCTTAGCCCACCGGCAGACAGCCCCTGGACCTCAGGCCTGGCCTGAATCAGCCTTGCTGTCCTGGGTGGAAGCCCAGCACAGTAGAGGCCGGAGCCCATCCTGCCACCAGCAGATGCCCTCCAGAGCTCGGGCCTCTTCAGATACACCCTGTATCTTCTCTGGGCTCAGGGAAGGCCTGGGTTCATTTGGCCAACATCGGAACTTTGCCTGAGCCCAGGCTTGGCCCAGGACTGCCTCTGCCTGGGCAGATCTCAGTCCTGGCACAGATCCACCTCCCAGACCTGAAAGGAGCCTGGGCACAGTATATGGCAAACCCTAGACCCCCAATGGAGCTCAGGCCCAGCCCAGATCTGCCCTGCAGTCCTGCATGGGAGCAGGGCGCCCAGGGTAGGCTGGGGTCCATCCCTCACCTGCAGACCCCCAGAAGCTCATGCTGGGTCCAGTACTGCCTTCGCTCACCAGCAGACACATGCCTGAGCCCCTGCTTGGCGCAGATTCTCCTTGCCAACTTGCTCGTGAGGCGGAACACAGGGTAGGCAGGGGGTCCATCCAGTCACCGGCAGTCCACTGCTGAAGCTCAGTCTGGGCACAGGACTGTCTTCCTCCACCTGCAGACAACCACAGAAGTCGCTGAAAAATCTTGACTTCACATTAGAAATTTAGAATAAGAAACAGAATTCCCTAGCTGGCAAAGGGCTCTCTGCATGATGAAAATTTTGCCAGGTGCTGGAAAACAGTATTTTGATTCTGATCCTGTGGGTGTCTGCACAGTTCACCAGAGCTTAATCATACACCAAGCTCCTACAAATCAATAAAAAGAAACAAACAGCCCAATAAAAAATGGGAAATGACAAAAAGAGGTTGTCTATAAAAATGACATAGCAAACGCTTGAGATGACATTCCATTTTAACTGTATAGTAATTCAAAGAAAACATGAAGTGCATGTGTGTGTTTTGGCCTATCAAATAAAAATAATAAAGAGAATGAGAAAACCTAATGTTGGCAATGTTGGAAAATTGAACTGTCATGCTCTGATAAAATGCAATGCAAAATTGTCATAACTCTTCTGCAGAGTAGTTTCAGAAAATATGCCAAAATTTAATGTGCAACCTTACCTTTAGCCCAAGTAACTTAAATAACTCAAATAACTTAAGTATTGTTACTGCAGCAATTTTTTTTTACATTTCACCATGAAATTGATCATTGTAATCCTCCACCAGCTTGGAATCAGACCTCAGGTCCCTGAGGAAATGCCACCATGCACCATTTCCCTCCTCACACCCATGCCTTTCCTGTGAGCTGCTTAGACTCATAAAAAGCCAGTTCTCCTTGCAGAGATGTCTCACCAAGTCCTTAGCCCATAGTTTCATAGGATTATTAGCTTTTTGCTATGAAACTCTAGGAATTTTATATATTTTGGGTAGGCAGGGGTCTATCCCAAAGAAAACACTTTGCAAGTATTTTCTTCCATTTTGAAGTTGATTTCCACCTTGAGGTTTGTCGCCTTCTTCAGTTTGGGTTGATGATGTTGTCCACTTTCTATTCCTCCTTTTGTTACCTCTGCTATTGATGTAGTATCAGAAGAAAAAAATATTGCCAATATCAATGTGAATGCATGGACTATGAAGATTTTTTCTCCTGTTTTCTTCAAGGAAGTTTATAGCCATAGGTCTCCCATTTAAGACTTCCACCCACTTTGAAGTGATTTGCATGTGGCATAAGATAAGCATCTTGTTTTATTCTTTGGCATTTAGGTGTCCAGGTTCTCAGCACCTTGTGTTTTCTTAGCCCCATTGTTGAACATCAGCTATCCATACGTGGATAGATTTACTGTAGGGGTCTCTGTGCTCTTGTATGCATCTCTAGGTCTGTTTTTTGCCAGTACCATGGCATTTTAATTACTGTAGCTTTGTGATCAGAAAATGTGATCCCTCTACTTCATTTCCTTTCCAAGGGTTTTTTGTTTGTTTTTGTTTTGTTGTTATTGTTGTGTTTTTAGAAATTTGAGTTTTTGAGGTTCTGTATGAATTTTAGAATCATTCATTTCTATTTCTGTAAAATACAGTGCAATTGGGACTTTGTTAGGAATTGCATCAAATCCATAGATGTCTATATTAATGGGAATATTTCAACAGCATTAAATCTTCTAATCTATTAACATGAGATTCATTTGCATCTGTAACTTTTTAAAATCATCTAATCAATATTTTGTAGTTTTCAATGTGCAGATCTATTACTTGCTTAGTTAAGTTTGTTCCTGATTATTTTCATATTTCTGATGCTATTGTATGTAGCTGTTTTTCTAATTTCCTTTTCAAACAGTTCATTATTAATATATAAAAATGCAACATAATTTTATAAGTTGACTTTGTATTCTGTAATTTACTGAGTTCATTTATTTTTTTCTAAATGATTTTTTTATGGAGTCTTTAGGGTTTTGTGTAAATAAGATCATCATATACAAATGGAGACATTTTTTACTGCTTCTTTTCTGATTGGGGTGTATTTTCTTTCCTAGCTGCTTTGGTTAAGGTTTCCAGTACTCTGATGAACAGAAGTGGTGATCTTGGGCATTTTGCCCTGTTCCTTATCTTACACAATTAGCTCCCTCTCTCACTGCTGAGGTTTGGAGCAATGAGGTTTTCATATATGGCCTTTATAGTGTTGAGTTCATTTATGGATATTTCTAGTTTATTGAGGTTTTTTGTTTTGTTTTTGGGGGTTGTTTGTGTGTGTGTGTGTGTGTGTGTGTGTGTGTGAGGGTGTTGAATTTGACAACCATGTGATCTTCATCCTTGATTCAGTTGATTTGGTGTGTGACAGATGATTTGTTATAAGGTGTTCAGGGAAATGAAAACCAGAACCTCAATGAGACATTACAGCACATGCTACAGCTCTGTGTGTTCTTATCAAAAAACATTAAAAGAGTGGTGACTAGGGGAACTGGAACCCCTCTGTTGATGGGAATGCAAAATGGTGTCGCTGCTATGGAAAACGGGTGGCAGTTCCTCAAAATTTAGAACTAGAACTCTCAGGAGCGGGACCTCACCACTTCTGTGTCATTTACTCAAAAGAACTGAAATTGAGATTTGTAAAAATATTAGCACTTCCACCTTCATTGTAGCATTAGTTACAGGAGTTGGGATGTGGAAAAAAATCTAGATGTCCATCAAAATATGCATAGGTTTACAGATTGTGGCTGATTACACATGGAGACTTAAAGAAAGAAGGAAGGCCTGCAGTCCATAACAACACAAGGGAGTCACAGATGGCCAAGAGAAGTGAGCCAGTTTCACAACAAACACTGCAGGACTTCACTCACATGAGGTCCCTAAGATGGTCCAACTCATAGACACAGAGAGTAGAAAGGGGAGTTGCCAAGGGTGGGGGATGGGGACCTGTCAATCACCATGTCTAAAATTTCAGGGATGAAGATGAAACAGGTCTAGAGACTATGCAGTGGGTAGCCAGGCGACACTGCTGTGACCTGAAACTTAGTGAAGGGGGCCGCTCCCCTCTTCAATATTCTTACCAACTCTAACAAGAAATAAATAAATTGAATTATAGTAAATTCCTCAGAGGCCTTGGAACATTTTCTAAAAATGTTCCAAGTTCCTGGGCAGAAAAAAAGAAAGTTCCTGGGCAGAGGTTGAGCCCCAGCAGAGGTCTGCAGGTGACAGGATGTAACCAGGTCTACCCTTGCCAGGGCTCCCCTGCAGGTCAGCCAGGGGTCCTGAGCCTAATCTAATCTCCAGCAGGGATCTGGTGGTGGCAGGATGAACTCAGGCTTAATGCAGAGTGTGGACTCCATTGCACTTTGGCAAGGTGAATCTGGGTGGAGCCTGAGCTCTGGCAGAAATCAGCAGGTGGCAGGATGGACCCTGGCCTACCCTGGATCTGGACTCTAGCAGGTGTACTAGTATGATCTGGGCTGAGCCCAAGCTCCAGCAGGTGTCTGCCAGTGGGAAGAGGTGGTCCCAGCCTGAGCCTGAGCTTTGGGGGGGGATCTGTGAGTGGGTGGAGATATCCTGGGCCAGGCCTGAGCTCTGGCAGGGGTCTGATGATAGGTGGAGGTGGTATTGGGCCAAGTCTAAGCTCCAGTAGAGGTAGGCCAGAGGTGGGAAAGAACTGAGCCTACCCTGGCCCCAGGCTCATGTGCAGGTCCACGAGTCGGATCAGTGCTGTGCTTGAGCTCCAGAGGGTGTCTGGCTGTGGGCGGAGGCATCCTGGGTCTGGCCTGAGCTCTCGTGGGAGTCTGCTGGTGTCGGGATTGTCCAGGCCTTCCTTGGTCCAGGCTCCCGCACCTGTCAGCGGAACTGATCTGGGCTGGGGCTGAACTCTCTCAGGTGACTACCAATGGGCGGAGTCAGTCTTGGGCAGAGCCTGAGCTCTGAAAAGGAGGTCTTCCCATGGGTGGAGTCAGTCCTGGTCAAGCCTGAGCTTCAGCACCAGTCTGCTGGTGACTGGTTGGACCCGGGCTACCCTGGACTTCAGCTCCAATATCACAGTAGCTGAATGGACTCCGGCAACCCAAGGCTTGGGCTCCAGCAACTCCCAAGGTCGGGGAGTCGGATCTGGGCAGAGCTGGAGCTCTGGTGGTCTTCTGGCATTGATGGGATGGCACCGGGCCTTCCCTTGCCCTGGCTTGTGCACAGGTTGATGTTGTGGCTCTGGGCAGAGCTGGAGCTCAGGAGAATTTCTGCCTGTGGGTGGAGGCAGTCCTGGGCTGAGGCTAAGTTCCAGCGGGGGTCTGGCAGTGGCAGGATGAACTCTTGCCTACCCTGTTCCCGGGCTCCATGCACATCTGCAAGGTGGAACTAGATAGAGCCTGAGCTCAGGTGGTGGCCTGACTGTGGGCAGCTGTGGTCCCGTTACTGGCTTGAATTCTGGTGGGGGTAAGCTGGTGGCAGAATGGACCCAGGCCTACCTTGAACCAGGCTCCAAGCTTGTTGGCAAGGCTGATCTGGGTTGGGGATAAATTCCTGCATGTGTCCACCAGTGGTCGCAGGCAGTCCTGAGTAGAGCAAAAGCCCCAGCGGGATCTGCAGGAGGGCACAGGAAGTCCTGGGCTGAGCCTAGGCATGGGTCCTTCCTGCCACCAGCATGACCACTGCTGAGCTGAGACTTGGGCCAGGACTGCCTCTGCTCACTGGTACACCACTGTAGGAGCTCAGGTAAGGTTCAGATTGTCACCGCAGTCCTGCGCGGGAGCCTAGGCCCAGAGTAGCCTGGGTCCAATTGGTCAACAGTAGACTGGCGCTGAAGCTCAGGCTCTGCACAGTACTGACTCTGCCCACTGGTAGACACCAGCCAGAGTTCAGCCCCAGCCCAGATCAGCCTCTCAGACAGGCACTAGATCAAGATCAAGGAAGGCCTGGGACCATCACGCCACCGTCAGACCCCCACCAGACACAGGAACGCTTCTGGAACACAGGCAGACACCCTCGGAAGCTCATACTCGGCCCAGATCCACCACACCAAACCTGCACATAAGCCAGGGCAAGGGTGGCCAGGGTACCATCCCCCCACTGGCAGAAACCCATCAGAGCTCCAGCTCTGACCAGATCCGACTCGCAGACCTTGGCAAGAGCTGGAGCCCAAGAAGACCTGAGCAAGACTCCAGACACATAGTAGGCCCGGGTCCTTCTCACCACCAGCAGAGCGTTCCGGAGCTCAGACTGGATTCAGGACTGCCTCTGACCCATGTGGACCACTGGAAGAGTTCAAGTCCAGTACAGATCCACTCCATGGACATGCATGTTTGCTGGGGGCCCAGGGTAGCCCGGGTCCAACCAGACACCAGCAACCTGGCACCAGAGCTCAGGCTAGGCCCAGGACTGACTCCATCCACTGGCAGAACCCCTCCTGAGCTCCAGAGCTCAGGCTCCTCCCAGGACTGATTCACCTACTGGTAGACACCTGCCAGAGTTTAGCCCGAGCCCAGATCAGCCTCCCTGACAGGGGCGGGAGCCTGGACCAATGAAGGTCTGGACAATCCTGCCAGCAGCCTACCCCTTCAGGAGCTCAGGCCTGGCCCAGGATATCTCTACCCACCCACAGATCCCCGCCAAAGCTCAGGCCTGGGCCAGGACTGCTTCTGCTCACTGGCACACACTTGCTGGAGCTCGGGCTCAGCCCAGATCAGTCAAGTATTTGTGCGGGAGTCCAGATCCAGGGTAGGATCCAACAACCAGTAGACACTTTCCGGAGCTCAGGCTCCTCCCAGATTCACCTTGCCAGAGTGCACCAGAGCCCGGGCCCATCTTTAAGCCCGAGTTCATCCAGCCAGCGCCAGATCCCTGCTAGAGCTTAGGCTCAGCTCAGGACTGCCTCACCAACCTGCGACCTGCCTGTGAGCTCTGGCAAGGGTAGGGCCAGTTCCATTCAGTCACCTGCAGACACCCGCTGGGGCTCAAGCTATGCGCACCCTTGGTAGACCCAGATTCTACCTGCTACCAGCTGACGCCTATAGGATCTTAGTCTCCGACCAGAACTGCCTCCTCTTCTCCACAGACATCCTTGGGAGCTCAGGATCGGCCCAGATCTGCCACGACGACCTGCGGAGGGAGCCCAGCACAGGGTACCCCACGTCCATCCCGCCACTGGCAGACCCCTGCAGGAGCTCAGGCCCAGCCCTGATGTGCCCTGCTGACCCTGTGCGGGAGCCCGGGCTCAGGGTAAGGCCGGGTCCATCCTGCCACTGGCTGACCTCCGCCAGAGCTCAGGCTCAGCCCAATCCTGCCTCTACCCACTGGCAGACACCTTCTAGAGCTTAGGCTTGGCCCAGATCCTCCTTGCCAACCAGAACTGGTGCCAGGGCCCAGTATAGGTCTGGGTCTATACTGGCAGACCCCAGCCTGAGCCCAGGCTCTACCCAGGACCGCCTCTGCCCATCGGCAGACACCCAGAGGAGAGGTGGAAAAATTTTGACTTCTACTGGAAATTTAGGAGAAGAACCAGAATTCCCAAGCTGGCAAAGGGCTCTCTGCAAGAGAGAACTGTTGCCACCTGATCCAAAACAGTATTTTGGTGATATTCTGTGGGTGTCTGCATGGCGCACCAAAGCTTACTCACACACTGAGCTCATACAAGTCAGTAAAAAGAAACAAACAGCCCCATAAAAATGGGAAAGGCCAAATATAGGCTGTTTATACTTACAAAACAGTTGAGATGACTTTCCATATACACTATAGTAATCCAAAGGAAACATAAAGTACATGTGTGTTTTTGCCTATCAAATACAAAGAATAAAGAGAATGAGAGAATCTAATGTAGACAGTGTTGGAAAATGCAATTTTAATGCTCTGATAACTGCAACACAAAATTGTCATAAGTCTTCCACAGAGAAATTTTAGAAAATATGCAAAAATTTAAAGTGCATGCCTACCTTTAGCCCAAGAATTTCAATTTAAATAACTTATTTATTGTCATCGTGGCAAATTTTTATATTTTACCATGAAATCTTTCATTTTAATAATGTCACATGCATATATAAAGTAGGTTTTATTCTAATCTTTATTTCTTAAAAATACTTTTTTCATATCTGTATACAAACACTTATTATTACTATATCTCAGACACATGTTTTTCAAAAAGTGAACACACGTTCAGTTGTACCTGTTCAAGATATAAGCCAATTAACATATTAACTCTTTTTAAAGAGAGTATGGTTCTATGGTACCAAATAGAATCACATTTTTATAAAGTCATCACCATCATTTGTCCATCCTCAAGACTTTTCTACTCGCCAATTTAAACTGTTCCCATTCAATACTAACTTTCTGCTTTTGCTCTTCCTAACCCTGGCAACCTGAGGTCTGATTCCAAGCTGGTGGAGGCCTTGATTACAATGATCAATTTCATGGTGAAATGTAAAAATTTGCTGCAATAACAATGCTTAAGTTATTTGAGTTATTTAAGTTACTTGGGCAAAGGTAAGGTTGCACATTAAATTTTGGCATATTTTCTGAAACTTCTCTGCAGAAGAGTTATGACAATTTTGCATTGCATTTGTCAGAGCATGACAGTTCAATTTTCCAACACTGCCAAGCACTCTACCACTGAGCTATAACCCCAACCCCTCTAGTGTTTTATATCTTAAAAATAGTTTTACACATCTGTATACATATTCCTATATAATTATATCTAAGACACATTTTTTAAAAAGTTGCCACATGGGCTGGGACTGTAGCTCAGCTGTAGCACACTTGGTTGGCATGGCTGAGGCCCTGTGTTCCATTCTCAGCACATTTATAAATAAATAACATAAAGATCTATCAACAACTAAGAAAAAAATCATTAAAAAAAGAATATAGATGGTGCTTTTAAAAAAGTTAACAGAGCTTCAGTTGTACATGTTCAAGGTATGAGACAAATAACATATTAACTTTTTAAAAAAGGAGTATGATTCTTTGGCAGCAAAGGGAATCACATTATTATACAGCCATCACCATCATTTGTCCATCCCCAGGACTTTTGGCCCCAGCAAACTTCCAGCTGCCAGCACTCATTAAATACTAGGTTGCCACTTTTCCCTGTTCTTAATCTCAGTAACCATCATTCTACTTCCTGTGTGTATGAATTTGATTATTTCAAAGATTTATTTTAGGGTTGGGGATGTGGCTCAAGCGGTAGTGTGCTCCCCTGGCATGCATGCGGCCCGGGTTCGATCCTCAGCACCACATACAAACAAAGATGTTGTGTCTGCCGAAAACTAAAAAATAAATATTAAAAAAATTTCTCTCTCTCTCTCTCTCTCTCTCTCTCTCTCTCTCTCTCTCTCTTTAAAAAAAAGATTTATTTTAATACCACCAAAGTACAAGAGCAATGTGTGCTGGTGTATGTGTGTATATGTGCACACACACACATACACCTTAATATGCATACAAAATCTGCATTAGGAACTAACTTTGCCTTCTTGCTTTCCACATTTATGTTTAGAAATCCTCCTATATTGTGTAAACATTCATTGATTTTGTTCCTGGACTTTGATGATTTATACATTTAATTTATCAGAGCATCTGGAGTTTATTTTGATGTACATAATGAGATAGGGGTTGGATTTCATGTTCTTACCTACATCATTAGGCATCTTCAAAATGGTCCCACTACCTTTTATGGAATAATTTGTATTTCTCCAAATAATGTAAATGTGACCTTTGTGAAATTATAAAGTGTTTGATCTATGAAAGTCTTTTCTGATCTCTCTTTTAAGTTCTGTCACTCTGTTCCCAGTTCCCACACTTCCGGTATTACAGACGTCTATATGAAGATACTTCTTGGTGCTAAATCCATGACTTACTTTATTGTTCCAAAATGATACTTTTCTGTTGGGCATGATGGCCTATGCCTGTAATCCCAGAGACTTGGGGGACTAAGGCAGGAAGACTGAAAATACAAAGCCAGCCTCAGGAACTGTGAGGCACTAAGCAACTCAGTGAGACCCTGTCTCCAAACTAAATACAAAATAGGGCTGGGGATATGGCTCAGTGGTTGAGTGCGTCTGAGTTTCAATACAAGGTACTAAATAAAAAATTTAAACACACACACACACACGTCTCACACATGTATACTTTTTGACATAATTTTTCAAAATGACTTTAGACCTTTTTTTTTCTCCCATGACACCTTCTGGAAGTAATATTTTATACAGATTGAAATGAGGAAAGTAGATAGCTGGTCAACACTGGCCTCTCTCTGAAGAAATATACTATTAGGATGTGATTCTTTATTTTCATAGTTTTATTTATGTGGACCCCAAATATTTAGGAGAACAATATTTGAGCACTGCCTATAGCTATTTAAATGGATTTCAATGGGATCTGCCTCTCTGGGCTCAACCACATTATTTATTTTTATTTTATTGGGGATGGAACCCTGGTGAGCTTAGCCATTGAGCCCCATCCCCAGCCCTCTTTTGTATCTTATTTAGAGTCAGGGCCTCACTGAATTGCTTATGACCTTTCTAAGTTGCTGACACTGGCTTTGAACTTGTAATCCTTCTGCCTCAGCCTCCATGTGACAGGACACCATGGTCATGCACTTTAATCTTCACACACAACTTATTAATTTGTGCATCCACGTGCTCCTGTCATCTTTGTCTTCATTCCAGAATCAACACCAATCAGGTGGAGCAACATTTTCCTAAATGTCCTGCCTTTCCTTAACCTCCTAGGGTTCCTTTAATGTCCTCCTGTTCATAAGCTTTTTTCCTGGTGGACTGAGCCCCAGCATACCTGTGGGCTTCTGCATACCATTACAAGATCCCAGTAGAGTAATGATCTGGTTTTCTGACTGTGGTCATAATCTGCTGATTCTCTGTGATGACCCCTAGCTGGAATCTCAAGTTTAGCCATGCTGATTGCAGCAGCCTTTTCATTCTCCCTGTGCTGATGAGTCCTCAGGTCTATCAAATAGAGGAAAACAGATGAGTGGCCAAGGAATTTACTAATTACACCACAGTGCAGAGAACCTCAAACACTGAGATGAGCACTGTGTGGCCACCATTGTCTAGGCTTTGGGGACACTGAGCATTATCCCTGCCCTCATGGAATCCAGATGACACCTTTGCAGAGGAAATGACAGGCACTAGAGCCTAGAAGCATCAAGGGGGCTGACATGGCCCTGCAGGCTCCCAGGCAAGCTGTGGGATGGGTAGTTTCCAGGGGTCCTTGTGGGCCATCATAAGGCTTTGGGGTTTACACGGATCAAGATGGAAAGTCATTGAAATTTTTCATGTTATAGGGTGACATGGTCTGTTTTCTTATTTCCATTGTATTGAAGATTTGGCCACATGTTGAGCAAAGATTAATTGCTGAGTACATTGCCCATGAATAAAAGCTCATGATTTGTTACATAAAGCATACAATATTTGTACCAACATAAAGCCTTTATTTTCACCTACTTTTCAAATTTTTCGTTTATTTTAATTAGTTACACATGAATAGAATGCATTTATGCACTTCGATATATTATATATAAGTTGGGTTTGTTTTTAAAAGGCTGCTGGTTAAAGAGCAGAGTGAGGGGGGCAAGCAAGTCCTGGGGAGTGCCAAGAGGAGGTTCACAAAACCATGCTGGAGGGTGGACCAGGGCTATAGTAGTAAGTTGGCCATAAGATCATGTCTGCATGCATCACTAATGCAGAGCCAGAAGATGGGGGTGCAGAGAACAGACCTGGTGAGTTTGTTGACTTAGGCTTAGGACACTCCTACTGGGGTCACTATTGGATTCTTACTCTGAAAGAAGAGGAGTGTTCACCAGGGAGGTCTGACCAAAAAGGCAAAGAGATCTAAAGGCGTGTGGACCTTCAGATCCTGGGTGCTCTTCACTCAAGGTCCCAGGTGGGGGGCACAGTGGGTGTGTGGAGCAGAGGAAGCCTGGACCTTCTGTACTTGTCAATCCATCAACACAACCACACTCTCTTATACATACACACACTTAGGCCCATGCATAGCAAAAAAAAAAATTCTCAAATGCACACACACACACACACACACAAACACCTTTCCACATATACATATATTCATCCACATGCGTGCCTAACACCCACGAGAAGCATAGGCACACACAGGTGCCACTCAGCCACTATCTTCCCCTGACAGAAAACAGCATCATTCCAACCCCCAAATGAATGCCCTGCACCCGCACACTGGCCACACACATAGCCCTTCAGGAGGACACATCCACTTTTCAGCAGCACAGGAAACACACACACCCTTTGGTCCATTCTGAACATAAACACATGCTCAACTTATCTGTTTTCATTTATGGAGAATCTGAGCTGCTGGTGACTTGATGCAGGGTGGCTGTCAGGTTCACTGAGTGACAGAGGATGCAGCACCACAGGTGCAGGAGTTGGGGAGGGCTGTGGGGAGAAAACAGAGGGAAACCAGACCTGAAGGATGACAAGAAATCCATTTACAGACAGCTGTGAAGACTATTTGTTCATTCATTTTGCTGTAAGTGATGCCTTCATTTGCTTGTGTGTGAATTATCCTTTTGTCCAGGAGAATGCCAGTTCACCCAATGCACAAGTTTGTTATCTTCAAAGCTTCTTCTCTAGCAACTTGAATAAGGTCTGACATATACCTGTTCCCTTAGTGAGTAACTGCAGAATCTTTAAGTGCCTATGCAGCCTGCCCTGGGCTCTCAAGGAATGCAACATGCATGGCATCTGACATGATGAACTGCTTCAAACCATTCATGAACAGTTAGGGTCTTCTGCCTCTTCATAAGAAGAAGGTGAGATTACTGTTCTTTCAAATGGGAAGTGGTTTAGAAAAAGAGTTAGACAGAACCAAGCTTCAAAAACCTGTTGGTGACTACAAAGCTGTGAACAAGACAGAGGGAGGGGGATGAAGAGGAAGAGGAGAGGCAGAGATTGACAAAGGGGAGAGATGAAGGGGATGGAACAGCTTCACAGAGGAATTGAAGAACAGAGACTAGACACCCTCAGGGTCAAGTACCTATGGACACTGAGCCTAAGTGCCACCTAGGAATGATGCAGCCCAGAGGACAGAGAGAAGTTGGGGCAGTGTGGGGCTCACTAATCATGTGGTTGGGTATAAATCCTTTCCTGTCTCTGGGCCTCAGTTGTGCACAAACTCAGGGACTGGACTAGGGCAGAGTTTCCCAAAGGGTCCTTCCTGGACGCTGTTATGGTCATGTGTGAAGCAATGCAAGAATTATCAGATGTAAAATGACTAGATTATGAGTTGTCTACTAACCAGTGGATTAATCCACTGATATGGATTAACTGGGTGTATCTCTGCGCAGCTAGGATATGGGTGGAGGAAGTGGGTCATGGGAGTGTGCCTTTGGCATTCATATTTTGTCCCTCGTGCATGAGCTCTCTCCATGCTTTCTTGTTGCCATGTCCAGAGCTGTTTTCCTCCACCACATCTTTCCACCATGATATCCTGCCTCTCCTCAGGCCAAAGCAATGGAGTTGGCCAACCATGGGCTGGACCTCTGAAACCATGAGACAAAATAAACTTCCTCCTTTGAGTTGTTCTTGCCCTATCTTTTGGTCTGAGAAATGAAGAACTGACTAAAACAGGCATGTTTAGGTGGTGGCCCAACAGCATTTATTTTATTAACTATCAGAACAAAAAGAATTAGCAATAAAGTCATGATCAGGTTAACTAGAGAGGGGCCTAAGACTGAGATTGTAGGTGATGTGCCCTGGGGGAAACAGCACCACAAGCTGTGGACAGAGGTGGTGCCCATATGTGGGAAATGCTGGCCTAGGTGACCTTGATGGAGCCTTCTGCTCTGTGATTTTAAAGCACAAAGGTTCTGGTCATGAGGCTGTACACAAGTTATCTCAAGAGGGGCCTTGTGGAGATCTCTGCACCTCTCACCCACTCTGCTCTTGGAAGAGGAAGCAGATCTTATATGGTCACCTCATGCTGTCCTCCACACTCTGGAAGCCAAGAAGCATCTCGAGATATTGGGAACTATCCTGAAGGCCTTAGACTCTGCATAAGGTGGACTTTGAGCTTTTGTCATGACTATTCCCTCTTGATCCACTCTTCCCTGTGCTCTAATTTGGTCACCCTTGTCTTTGACTCTGCATGCATGTGTCACTTCTCTCTGCATGCTCCCACTTGGCACATGCCCTTACCAGTCTTGAACTCATGGTACAGGCTTTTCTCCCATGCTGGAAGTATCCTGTTTATGTGGCAACATGCTGAGGGCCCAATGAATGTTGTGAGAGGAGAGGCAGTGTGGGAAGTTCACTGCCAATTCATAGCAAAGCTCTGGGTTTTGCTGAATAAACCAACAGCCCCCCACAGCCTAGTCTCCTGCCTCTCTCTCCTAAACATGAGGTTGAGTTTCCTGCAATTGCAAGCTCCTCTCACCATGTGCAGAAAGACAGGAGTCAGAGCCCAGGTGGGAGACAATATGGCTGTGCAAAAGGGGTCCAGTGGAAAGGAGCAAGGGACTCACAGGGCAAGACCTAGGTCAAAGCCAGCCACAAGCAACCAAGGTCAAAGCCAACTTTGCACAAATTCAATAGTTCCCAGCATCTCTGCTATAGCTCCCAGTTTGTGGTAGTATGTGGGGCCCAGAAAGGGACAGAAACACATTTCTGTTTCTTGTCCAAGCCACCCAGGGTAGTTTCCTTTCTTCAGGGCACATGTGGGGGACTCCATATTAGAACCCTTGCTGGCATCAGCTATTTTAAAAACAGCAGGTGGAGCTGAGCCTCAGTTGAGCAGATCCTGTGCATAAGTTCCCAAAGAGTTCATCAGGGGCCCCAAATGTGTGTTCTTGCCCACCAGGCTCCATGGGGCCAGGAGGGCAGTTTTTGTCCCTCAGGACACCTGCAGTTATACTTATAGTATTTTCATTCAACAAATGAATTAGCAAAGACCAAATCTTAGCTGGTTGTCATTGCACACACCTGTAATTACTGTAGCTCAGGAGGCTGAGGCAGGAGGGTCTCAAGTGCAAAGCCAACCTCAGCAAAGGCAAGGAACTGAGCAACTAAGTGAGACCCTGTCTCTAAATAAAATACAAAATAGGGCTTGGGATATGGTTCAGTGGTTGAGGGCCCCTGAGTTCAATCCTCACTATCAAAAAAAAAAAAAAAAAGCTTTACCACCCAGCTGCCCAGGGAGGTTAACATGCTCGCAGGTCTCCATGAAGACCACAGATGCACATATGTTCCCTTGCACTTCCTGGGCAGGGCATCTTCTCTGAATCAACAATGCAGTACCAGAGCCTGTGCAAGGGTCTGGGGGGGCACCTCCCACCACAACTCCAGGGGATTTCCTCTACCCATGGGAGAGAGGGAAGGAAGGGCTATCTGTTCTCTCTAGGAGGGGGACCTCTGACAGCCTGGGAGATGAGGCAAATGATGGGCTGGGCAGATAGGACCCTAGGAAGACATAGGCCTGTGGTGTCCAAAGTGCACAGAACTCACATTCCTGTGAGTCAGGAGTTGGGAACCCAGGAAATAGGTGCATCAATTCCTGGGAGATGGAAGCAGTTTCTTGTCTTGGAGTCCTGGTCCCTGGAGCCTAATGCCACCCAGCTCTCTGAAGCTCTTGGATTCTGTCCCCCTGCCCCAATCCAGCCTACCCATCTCTTCTCCCTGCTCTCTAAAGTTCTCTTCCCTCCCACCCTCAACCTCTTTTTCTGTTCCTTTCAGTCAGTCTTCCTCTGTGCACTTCTCTCTGTCTCTGTCTCTCTCTTTTCATGTATCTTGTTTCTGTCCCTTTCTGGGCCCCACATACCACAACAAACTGGGAGCTAGAGCAGAAGATGCTGGGGACTATTGAAGTTAGGCAAAGTTGGCTTTGACCTCGGTTGCTGATGGTTGGCTTTGACCCGGGCCTTGCCCTGTGAGCCCCTTGCTCCTTTCCACTGGACCCCTTTTGCACAGCCAGATTGTCTCCCTCCTGGGCTCTGACTCCTGTCTTTCTGCACATGTTGGGAGGAGCCTGCAATTGCAGGAACATTAAGTACATACTTAGGAGCCCTGTAGATGATGAGTGACCTGCTTGATCTTGGGCATGGGATTAACCTCATGGCTCCCATAAGAAAACCATAATAACTCACTATTTCCAGATCACAAGAGTGAAGGGAAATTAATTGGAAGAATATTCTTTGTACATCAAAGCAGGAACATAAGTCCAGCCACCTCCAGGTCCAGGCCAGGAACATAAAGAACAGAGGAATGAGCTGGCACACAGGGCAGAAGGGCAGGGTGGAGACTGTGGCAAACTGGAGAGCCCAGGTGGCATAGACCTGCCACTCTGCTCTAGCTGATTACCACTATGCACAGGTACATAGACTGAACATAGTCAAACTCCAGACTTTCTAAACCTAGAACACAGATCTGTGTTTAAATTTGTTCATGTGGACAGTTTCACTTTGTGGACAGGGTTTGGCCTGGTTTCCACCAGCCTTCCTTTGCTGCATGTGAGGGTGTGTCACAAGGGCATCTCTGATCCTCCACCTCTCCATGAAAAGGTCAGAGGGTGAAGACTCACCTTCCCAGAGCATCCCTTTGGGCTACTAACCTCTTTCACTTGGAAAAGAGTAACTTCACATTGTGATACATTTATGTGGTGAAGGACATAATCAGGAGTTGTGGTAGATGGTAACACGATGGCAAGTGAGTGAGGGGTGCTTTCAGATTGGGAAGGTGATTGGTCTCCATTGGTGAAGTTACTGAGACCAGCCCAAATGTTGAGCTGAGTTGAGAAACACTCACTCTCCCTTCTAGAAACTGAAAATTAGGAGCTTGGCATCCATGTTGTGACTGTGAGGATACAGGCAAGAAATGAAGACCTGATGTGCTGAGAAAGAGCAGAATGCTGAAAGACCCTGCATCCACAGTAATTTCACACTGATGCCACCCCAGCCCTAGGACCTCAGAGCTCTAGGAGTCTTGTTCAAATGGGACAAGAAGATATCTTATAAATCTTAAAACCATTTGATGGATGTTCTATAACTGGGGCTAAGCACATCCTAATGTTACCGTATTTTCTGTCCAGAGTGAGCTCTGATGGAGTCTTGCTCAGGAAGAAATCAACAAAAATGCGATTGAGCCACACTTACAGGCTGGTCATTTTCTAGGCTCTTAGATTTTGAGGTGAATTGAACTAAATTCGTGCTTTTACAAAAATTGCAAACATAGAGAAAAAAACATGCAAAATGGTGAGGCCGTGCACAACATCTGCTGTTGTTCATGGTGGCTCCACATGGGAGACTTCACACTTGAGAACCTGGTAGATCCTGGGTGACCAACAATGATGGCACATCTTATGCCTGCTGCATGGGGTGGGTCTGTGCATAACCAATCCCAGGTTCACGTGAGTGTTCACTGAAAATTCTAGAAACCTCTGCTTATGGACACTTGAGCCAATCAGGCCAAATTGGATCCCCATGTGTCCCACGCCTAGGCTCCCCTGGCTGGAAATCTAATGGCCTTGATAGTGTGTGTGGCTGGAAGGTCACAAGCAAATCGTTGCCCTCCCCTGAAGCCCCTACACTTAGAATCCTCAGGCTTGGGTGTCCTCTCCTTGTTGAACACTTTGCCAGCCTGATTCGAGTCCCAGCTAAAATCATGCACAGTATGACTTTTGTAAAAACAATGTTTTATAACCAAACATCATTGTTAATTTGAGTAAAATATGTAACAACTATGGATATACATAAGAACTTAATTTCTGAAGTAGTAGGTTCATTTTATAAAATATTCTAAGGCTTCTGTGGAATTTACTATACTTCAATTTATTTATTTCTTCTTAGAGTTTGGTAAGAATATTGAAGAGGGGAGTGGCCCCCTTCTCTGAGTTCCAGGTCACAGCAGTGCAGCCTGGATACCCACTGCATAGCGCTCTAGAACTGCTTCATCTGCATCCCTGAAATTTTAGACATGGTGATTGACAGATCCTCTCCCCGCACCCCTGGCAATCCCCCTTCTACTCTCTGTCTATGAGTTGGACCATCTCAGGGACCTACTGTGTGTGGAGTCCCGCAGTGCTTGGTGTGGAACTGGCCCACTATTTCAGTTTATTAATTTTAATTTCTATTGGTGAAAATTCTGTGATTCATAAAGAATAGAAAATTACTTCCCATAGTTCTGTAGGTCAGATGTGGGAAAAAGTCGGTCCCAATAGTTGTGTCATCATTTGGCAGAAAACTGGAAGAGAGTAAACCCACTCTTAAAAGCCCTTTTTCTTTTTATTCATTTTAATTTGAATTCAGTGCAATCAAAATGTATAAAGGAACCTAGGACATGGTTCATTTTATTAATTTTCATTTATCAGTTGTTTTTAGTTTAAAAAATCGTTTTTTATTTTTATTTTTAGTTTTCTATGGACAATTTATTTTATTTATATGTGGTGCTGAGAAATGAACCAAGTGCCTCACACATGCTAGGCAAGTGCTCTACCACTGAGCCACAACCCACAGCCCATAAAATTCATTTTGATATAGTGCATGTTTGTATAATATCTTATTCTATTTAGAGTTGCATTCTTATGATGTACATGGTGGTGGGATTCTCTGTGTTGTATTCACATATGTACATGGGAAAGCTATGTCAGAGACTTTCCACTATCTTTCCTTTGTTTATCCCCCTCCCTTCCCTCCATTACCCATTGTCTAATCTACTGCACTTCTATTCCCCACACCCCTCCCATTGTGGGTTAGCTCCCACATATCAGAGAAAATATTTTACCTTTGTTTTTTTGAAAATGCCTTAGCTTAAGGTAGCATGATAATCTCCAGATGGAACCAGTTAATGGCAGATAGCATAGTATTTTTTTCCTGATAATTGATATATTTGTTTTTAATATTTTATTTTTAGTTGTAGATGGACACAATATCTTTATTTTATTTTTATGTGGTACTGAGGATCAAACCCAGGGCCCCACACTTCCTAGGCGAGCGCGCTACCGCTGAGACACAACCCCCAGACCATGGTATCTTATTTAAATCTACTTTTATAAGATTTGTTCTAATTATACATGACAGCAGAATGCACTTTGACATATATATGAATTGAGTAGAATTTCTCATGCTTCTGGTTGTATATGATGTAGAATCACATCAGTCATGTAGTCAAATATGTGCATAGGATGGTAATGTCCGAATCATTCTACTATCCGTTCTATGTTCCATACCCCTTCCCCTCCATTCACTCCTCTACCCAATCTAAAGTAACTCCATTCTTCCATAGCCCTCCCCCACAACTGTGATTAGCATATGTATATCAGGGTAATCTTTCACCCTTTGGTTTTTTTGGGATCATGCTAATATCACTTAGCATGATATTCTCCAGCTTCATCTATTTACCAGCAAATGTCATAAATTCATTCTTATTTAAGGCTTAGTATTCCATCATATATATATATATATTCTCACACACATCACAGTTTCTTTATCCATGTATCTGTTGAAAGGCACCTTGTTTAGTTCCATAGTTTAGCTATTGTGAGTTGAGCTGCTTGAGCTGCTATAAACATTGTTGTGGCAATGTCATTGTAATATGCTGATTTTAAGTCCTTTGGGTATAAATTGAGGAGTGGGATCACTGTGTCAAATGTTGCTTCCATTCCATGTTTTCTGAGGAATGTACATACTGCTTTCCATAATGGTTGCACCAATTTGCAC
Source organism: Marmota monax (assembly GCF_021218885.2). Taxonomy (NCBI): domain Eukaryota; kingdom Metazoa; phylum Chordata; class Mammalia; order Rodentia; family Sciuridae; genus Marmota; species Marmota monax. Next base: position 22,671 of record NW_026692943.1, read on the forward strand.
TCCCACCAGCAATGTGTACATGCACCCTTATCCCCACATCCTCGCCATCATTTATTGCTATTTGATAATTGTCTTCTTGATAATCGCCTTTGTGACTGGGGTGAGATGAAATCTTAGATTAGTTTGGGTTTGCTTTCCTCTAATTGCCACCCATGTATGTTGAACATTTTTTCATGTATTTGTTGGTCAATTGTATTGCTTCTTCTGTGAAGTGTCTCTTCAGTTCCCTGGCCCATTTATTGATTTGGTTATTTGTTTTTTGGTGTTAAGTTTTTTGAGTTATATATGTATCCTGGAGATTAATGCTCTATCTGAGGTGCATGTGTTGAAGATTTTCCCCCCTTTCTGTAGGCTCTCTTTTTACATTATTGATCATTTCCTTTGCTGAGAAGATGCTTTTTAGTTTGTATCCATCCTTTTTATTGATCTGGATTTTACTTCTTGGAATGTAAGAGTCTTGTTAAGAAAGTCAGATCTTAGGCCAACATGGTGAAAATTTGGGCCTACTTTTTCTTCTATTAGGCACAGTGTCTCTCCTCTAGTGCCTAAGTCTTTGATCTATTTTGAGATGAGTTTCATGCAGAGTGAGAGAGAGGGGTTTACTTTCTTTCTGCCATATGTGGCTTTCCAATTTTCCCTGCACCATTTGTTGAATAGGCTTTCTTTTCTCAAATGCATGCTTTTGGCACTTTTGTCTAGCATGAGATAACTGTGTTTTGTGAGTTTGTCTCTGTATCTTCTATTCTATACCATTCATTGGTCTAAGCATCTGTATTAGTGTCTGTATATCTGTTTTGGTGCCAATACAATGCCAATTTTGCTACTATGGCTCTGTAGTACAGTATAAGCTATACTATTATGATGTGTCCCACTTCATTCATCTTGCTGTGGATTGCTTTGGGTATTCTGGATCTCTTACTTTTTCAAATGAATTTCCTGATTGATTTTCTAGCTCTGTGAAGAATTGTCATTGGGATTTTTATATGAATTGCATTAAAATTCATGCTCAAGCACAGATTAGTTAAAACTATGAAGAAGAATCCTGACTCAACATTGACCTGAAATCTATATGGTCACAGGTGTCTGTTGACACAGGAGCTGTCCCCTGCACACTCGGTGGTGGGTAAATGAGGTTACTCTCTGCATTTCAGCATTAACAGCATCTTAGAGTTGAGTCTACTCTGCATGTTGGTGCTGAGGTCTGGGTTCAGCCACACTTCGCCACCACAGAGCCAGGGATACATTGCATTTTTTTTTAAACTTTTAATTGTGTCTGAATATTTCTTTGGTTCCTTCAATCACTTTGCTTGATCAACTTCTGAATGCTAGGCACTAGTAACCATACAGAATTGTTGGTTTAATGTGGTATATTCATTTACACATAAGAATGTAATTTATCATTAAATTCTTAATAATTTTTGTCCAAGAGTATTGTATTTTCTCAGGGGGTCCTTGTGCCACCAAAGTGATCCTCTCAGTTGAGCATCTCCTCATGTCTCTGTGTCAAAGCACCTGGTGGATTTCAGTTAACACCAGTTGAATGGGATTATTATCCGCTGGCACCAGGGCACCCCTTTCTGCATCTGTTCTCATCCAGCCCCTGCTAGGTGGCATATGGTGTGCATGGCTATGTGCAGAGGACGAGGCGAGGTGCATCATGCCAAGTCAGCCTTGATGTCCTGTGGGGCCCTCTGGAGACATTTACACAGTCTTGCTTCACAGGACCTGTATATTTTGACAGGAATAAGCAGTGATGACTGCAGCTGTAATTGGAGGCCTTGCTGAAGCTGCACTGGCTGCCTGTCTGTCCTCCTGGCTCACAAATCTGGTTCTGAAGTTGAAGCTGCCTTCTGCCTGAGGGTGAAGGACTGGGACAAGTGACACCTGGTGCCCCAGAGGTGGTGTGGGGCTTCTCTGCAGACACCTTGCTCTGCAGGGAGTAGCTGCACCTAGTGCAGGCCTCACAGGGTCTCTTAGCATCTTCCTGCAGGAGGCTGAGCCAGCAGAGCTCAAGCAGGGCACCCTGAGAAGCTGGAACCCTGCTTCAGGTGGCAAACCCAGCCAGGGAGGAACAAATGTGTTTTTTTTTCAGCTCAAATTAGTGAGGTTGCCAGAGGCTGCTGTCATCACAAGGTGATGCCAAGAGCTTTCTTTCTTTGGTGATGATGACTATCTGGGTTGCCTGGTCTGTTCTTTCAGAGATTGGACTAAAAATTAGTTGAGCATTGTTCATTTGCTTCCAGTTGCTCTGGTGTCTTGACTGCCTTATGAATGTTGGCCCCTTAGGGGAGACAACGTGGTGGGGCATGGAGGGGAGTGGGAGCACCTGCCTGGAAGCCCTTGGGGTCTGGGTGTCTTTGGTGCTCAGTTCTGGGTTCTTCTCTCCTCTGACCCCCAAATGGACTCAAGAGGGTCCTCCTGGGCTGAATGCTCAGCGTTTTACAGTCACCTGGCATCTGACAGGCAGGACAAAGTTTGGGGGTCTTGAAAATTGCCATCCTGAAAAACCAGCTGCTAAGTTGTTTGTCTAGTTAGGGAGCTCAGGAACAAGCCACTAGTTGCTATTCATCAACCCAGGCTCTGAGCACTGGTGTGTGTCTCATCTCATGTAAGCAGCCTCACAGGGCTTGGGTGAACATAGGAAATAGGCACAGGATGATGGAGTGACTTGCCAAAGGTCACCCAGCCAGGAAGCAGCAAAACTAGGATTTGCACATGGATTTGGGGTCACTTGCCTCTTGGTTTTTGGGGAATGGTAGGGACTGAGGTGACTGGGGTACCATCCCACATGGCAGTCTTCCTTCCAGCAGTTGTGGCCATACTGCGGTGAAGGTCAGCTCAGGCCACTAGAGCTAATGTCTCAGAAGAAGCCAGGAGTCTGGATTCTTAAAACGTAAAATACTCTGATTTTAACCAAGCTAGAATATTTTGAGTGGGTAACCCTCAGGGAGCACAGATGGTCTTGGAACATTAGTTTATCCTGGTCCAGAATCCCCTGAGTGCCATCTCCAGAAGGACCCGCTACCCACCATCTGCTGGGCTCTGGGGACTTCTCAGCTCTGTCTTTGGGCAACCTGCCTCTCCAGGTACTCCCTGGATTCTGCCATTGCTCTGAAAACATCTAGCTTCTCCTTCCAGAAGACAGTCCTGTAGATAAATACCCATGATCCTCACAGTTCCTGCTTGAGACCCCTTGAGAAGAAATCAAACCTCAGACTCCTACTTTGGGCCAACCCAGTACACTCCCTCCTGTCTGATTCTGAGCTTCTCTTCCCCAGCTTGATCACCCCAGCCTTCCTGCTTTTCCTCAATGCACCAGCCTAAGGGCTCTCTTCCTCTTAAAACCCCTTTATTTTGAACCAATTTTGGAAGTAGAGACAAATCACAGGAAGAGTACAGAGAGCTCCACACACCTTCCTCTACCTCCATGAAGCTGCTTCCTAAAGGGAGGTGAACAAGGCTGCCTGGAGGAGGTGGCCCTTCATCTGGGAGCCTAGTGATGAGAAGGAGCCAACTACTGTATGTAGAGACCCAGGGAGGGAGCAGGCAGTGCAAAGGACTTGTGGCTTCCTCCTTGTTCCTGGTGTGACTGGCAGAGGGCTGGTGACTTGGGAACTGATCAGCAGGAGCAGCAGAGCAGGCTCCTCATCAGAGGTCAGAGCAGGCATCCCCATCCAGGACAATATTTGAGAAAATCAAATTAATGGTAAAAGATTTCATATGAAAAGCTAGATTTATAACTTTGAAAAACTATTGGAGGGATGGAGCGGTATCGGCCAGTTCTGTTGGCCCAGGCAGGTGCCTATTTCTTGTACAGAGGGGCACAGCTCCCAGGCTGCCCGACTCTCTTGAGCCCTGCATCCAGCCTGCTGATGCCCTCAGCTATGTCTATGATACCTGCTGCCTAGTGATTCTGAGTTCCTACTTCCAGGGTGGGCCCCCTGGTGTGGTTGGAAACCACACCACAGAGGCCAGTGAAGTGTAGGGGAAGGGCCAGGCTCCTGCCAGACTTCCTGGGCTCAAGTCCAGACCGCATTCCACCCATCTGTGTGACTCTACAGGTTGCTTTCCCGCTCTGAGCCTCAGTTTCCACATCAGATGGAGCAAGTAATAGTACCTGTTGTTGTTGGGAGGATTCTTCTGGTCAGGTACTGTACAGGGCTGTGGCAGAGTGTGCCATGTGAAGGGGGTGGAATCTGGAGCGTTTCACCCCCTGGGCATCCACAGCAGGAGGCTCCCTGCTGGGCATGGGTGTGTAAAAGTAACACAGGACACCTGTATTCATTGCAATTGCCAGACAGACACAAGCAAGATGCATGCACGGGGAGGAGGATACATTCTCTCCAGCCCTTTGTCCACATGCCTTTCCCTGGATGGGGAGCAAGGCTTTCGGTGTAGTCCTGCCATCTCTGTGCTGGTGGCCTTTGGCAAGTGTTTCCCTGCTGGGCTTTTTCACCACTGGCTCCAGGGGCCACCAGGAGGGGGTAGGCGTGGCTTCCAGGGATGGACCCCTCTGTGTCCAGGGAAAGTGGGGATGAGCAAGGTTAGGGTCTAAGAAGACTTCTTCCTGAGGCACAGACAGTCACTTAAACCTGGAACGACTTGAGTAACCTGCAGTAGGATATCCCCCTCTTGCATTCCCACCAATGGAGCGGCATGAGGCAGGGAGTTGACAGGTCCAGCAATGGATCCATGGATGTGATTTGACAGAAACAATGTTGAGCACAAAGTGTCAACACAGACAGTCACAGGGTAATGCTGTTTATATGAAGCACAAAAATCTAGAAACGAACATTTGGCAATATAAGGAGACATAACAAAAATTAACGCAGAAGTCCCCTGGGGTCAGCCAGGAGCACATTTATGAGTATGGTTTCCCAGGTTGGTGGTTGGAACCTGTGTCACCATTGTGTCCTGCACAACTCCTGTAAATTTTAGGGATTGTGTAATACATTTTAAAATGTTTTGTTTGAATGAAAATTTGCACAGTTAAAAAATAGTCCTATAAGTCACTGGGCTGGATACTCTAGAATTTCCTTGCTGGACATGAGCCTCTAGGATGTCCTGGTTGTCCTCAGAGGCTATCAAGGTGACCCGAGGTTTAGGTTGGCCAGGTAGTACTGTGGTGAGGGAATTGGTCAGAAGAGGCTCAAGTCCCGCCTGGGTCCTGGTGGTTTCAGACAAGAGCCTTGTCCACTTGAGTGTCAGTTTCCTCCACTGTGGAATGGGGAGAACTTAGTCACTCATCCCCCGGGGCTGGCATGAGGGTTTTTGGAGGTGATGGTGCATGGAGTGAGTTCAGCTTTGATTCAGGGTATGTGCCATATGTCAAAGGCTGCTGAGAACAGCACAGTGAGGGCCCAGGTAGAGGGCAGGAAGAGGTGGGGTACCAAGGATATGGTCCTTCAAGAGAAGCCCTGCTTTGGTCACTCCTAGGGCTCTACACCAAGGAGCCTGCCATCTCAAGTTCAAGCCCTCAAGGACCAGCTGGTCTTTAAGCACATGGGCTCAGAGCCTCCTCCTGTTCTGGTCATGTGCACAGATGTCCCCTTTGGCCACAGGATCACTCTGACACATCAGGAGCCCAGGGCTCGCTTCAAGCTGACCTCCAGCTGACCTCCTCCCCTGCCCAGATAACATGGCTTGGGGCCCTCCCACTCACAGGGGTGATGGTGCAGCCTGTCCCCCTTTGACCCGTGCACACCTTCCCTGTGCTGAGGGAGGGCTGGACCCCATAAGGTGGGGCACCGCTTAGGGTAGAGCAAGCCCAGGAGCTGCTCCCTGTGTTGGCATAATCAGGGCCCAGGAGTGAGCTGTTTTGGGGGCCACTTATGTTCTTCTTTGTCACCCAGTAGGGTTTGTCTCCTGTTGTGCTCTGGGTGCAGGGTGAATCTTGCAAGTCACAGGTGTGCACTTTGCAGAGTGTAGTGCCAGGCTCGCCCATAACCTGATGGAGCAAGGGACAGGAAACAGCCTGCTTGTGGGGATTTCTCAGGCTGCTGGCACAAAGCAGGGTGGACTTAGCATGATGTCTGAGGAAGCCAGCACCCCAGACCTGGGATCTTAGGGCTCAGCAAGCTGAGGCGGGGCTGCTCTTCCAACAGGGGTGTATGTCTTATACCCAGTTTACTGGCTTTTGTGACAAATCATCAGAAAGCTGGTGACTTCAGACAACAGAAACTGGTTTTCACATATTATGGAGGATGGAAGTCCAGAATCATGGTGTTGGTGGATTGGCTCCCTCTGAAGCCCAGGGAGAGGACTGGGACAGGCTCTGGTGCTGCCAGTAGTGCTTGCGGTACCTCTGGGTCTCTTCATCTTCACTTGGGGCTCTCTTGTGTCTCTGTGTGTGTCTGGCATCCTGTCCCTTCTCTTATGAGAACACTTTCATTGGCATTAGGATGACTCATCTCAAGACCCTTATCATCATCACATTGGCAAAACGCTATTTCCAAATCAGGTTGCATTTGTAGGAACTGGGCTAGAGACAAGAAACATCTTTTTGGGGACTGCTGGGGCTTGGATGTATCCCCAGCATTCATGGGTTGGAAACTTGGTCCCCAGTGTGACTATGTTGAGGGAAAGGATCTTTGGGGTGACGTGGCCATGCGCATTCTTCCCTGAGGAATGGATTCATGTGATCTCACCATGGTGGGCTCCTGATGAAGTGAAGAGTTTGGCCTGGTCTCCCTTCCCCCATGCATGGGAGTACACTCTGCCCTTCCACCTTCCCCATGAGGGACAGAGCAAGTAGGTCCTTGCCATTTGCCAGTATTGTCATTGTGGACTTCTACCCTCCAGAATCATAGGAAATAAATCTCTCTTCTTTATAAGTCACCCGCCCTCAGGTATTCTGCTACAGCAGCACAGACCAGATGAGACAGGGACATGCTTCCCCCCACTGCATGAGGAAAATGATGTTAATGCAGCTTTTGAATCACAGATGTCTGAGTCCAGGGTGCAACTCATGCAGGTCCTGGGATTCTGCCTCCATCTCCCAGTCAGCTTTCCTCAGTGCTGTCCTTATACTTAGGCACTAGGCAGGAGGGACAGGCATGGGAAACATGTGAGTGATAGAGCTGGTGTGAGTGGCAGGGAGTGATGGGGCCTGAGATAAGCTTCATGGTGCAATTGAGAGCTAAAGAGCAGTGACCAGGGCTGTCAAGCTGTGACTGCTGCTCAGGGCACTAATACATCTTGCTCAAAGCTTATTTTATTTTTACAGAAAAGCAAGAAATATTAATATTGTGTTACCAGATTTATTTTTATTTATTTATTTATTTTTTAAATTTTTTATTGTTGGCTGTTCAAAACATTACATAGTTCTTGATATATCATATTTCACAATTTGATTCAAGTGGGTTATGAGCTCCCATTTTTACCCCATATACAGATTGCAGAATCACATCAGTTACACATCCATTGATTTACATATTGCCATACTAGTGTCTGTTGTATTCTGCTGCCTTTCCTATCCTCTACTATCCCCCCTCCCCTCCCCTCCCCTCCCCTCCCCTCCCCTCTTCTCTCTCTGCTCCCTCTACTGACATTCGTTTGTCCCCCTTATATTATTTTTCCCCTTCCCCTCACTTCCTCTTGTATGTACTTTTGTATAACTCTGAGGGTCTCCTTCCATTTCCATGCATTTTCCCTTCTCTCCCCCTTTCCCTCCCACCTCTCATCCCTGTTTAATGTTAATCTTCCTCTCATGCTCTTCGACCCTACTCTGTTCTTAGTTCCTCTCCTTATATCAAAGAAGACATTTGGCATTTGTTTTTTAGGGATTGGCTAGCTTCACTTAGCATAATCTGCTCTAATGCCATCCATTTCCCTGTAAATTCTATGATTTTGTCATTTTTTAATGCAGAGTAATACTCCATTGTGTATAAATGCCACATTTTTTTTATCCATTCATCCATTGAAGGGCATCTAGGTTGGTTCCACAGTCTAGCTATTGTGAATTGTGCTGCTATGAACATCGATGTAGCAGTGTCCCTGTAGCATGCTCTTTTTAGGTCTTTAGGGAATAGACCGAGAAGGGGAATAGCTGGGTCAAATGGTGGCTCCATTCCCAGCTTTCCAAGAAATCTCCATACTGCTTTCCAAATTGGCTGCACCAATTTGCAGTCCCACCAGCAATGTACAAGTGTACCCTTTTCCCCACATCCTCGCCAGCACTTGTTGTTGTTTGACTTCATAATGGCTGCCAATCTAACTGGAGTGAGATGGTATCTTAGGGTGGTTTTGATTTGCATTTCTCTGACTGCTAGAGATGGTGAGCATTTTTTCATGTACTTGTTGATTGATTGTATGTCCTCCTCTGAGAAGTGTCTGTTCAGGTCCTTGGCCCATTTGTTGATTGGGTTGTTTGTTCTCTTATTGTCTAATTTTTTGAGTTCTTTGTATACTCTGGATATTAGGGCTCTATCTGAAGTGTGAGGAGTAAAGATTTGTTCCCAGGATGTAGGCTCTCTATTTACCTCTCTTATTGTATCTTTTGCTGAGAAAAAACTTTTTAGTTTGAGTAAGTCCCATTTGTTGATTCTAGTTATTAACTTTTGTGCTATGGGTGTCCTATTGAGGAATTTGGAGCCCGACCCCACAGTATGTAGATCGTAGCCAACTTTTTCTTCTATTAGATGACGTGTCTCTGATTTGATATCAAGCTCCTTGATCCATTTTGAATTCACTTTTGTGCATGGCGAGAGAAAGGGATTCAGTTTCATTTTGTTGCATATGGATTTCCAGTTTTCCCAGCACCATTTGTTGAAGATGCTATCCTTCCTCCATTGCATGCTTTTAGCCCCTTTATCAAATATAAGGTAGTTGTAGTTTTGTGGATTGGTTTCTGTGTCCTCTATTCTGTACCATTGGTCCACCCGCCTGTTTTGGTACCAGTACCATGCTGTTTTGGTTACTATTGCTCTGTAGTATAGTTTGAAGTCTGGTATCGCTATACCGCCTGATTCACACTTCCTGCTTAGCATTGTTTTTGCTATTCTGGGTCTTTTGTTTTTCCATATGAATTTCATGATTGCTTTCTCTATTTCTACAAGAAATGCCGTTGGGATTTTGATTGGCATTGCATTAAACCTATAGAGAACTTTTGGTAATATCGCCATTTTGATGATGTTAGTTCTGCCTATCCATGAACAAGGTATATTTTTCCATCTTCTAAGATCTTCTTCTATTTCTCTCTTTAGGGTTCTGTAGTTTTCATTGTATAAGTCTTTCACCTCTTTTGTTAGGTTGATTCCCAAGTATTTTATTTTTTTTGAAGATATTGTGAATGGAGTGGTTGTCCTCATTTCCATTTCAGAGGATTTGTCGCTGATATACAGGAATGCCTTTGATTTATGCGTGTTGATTTTATATCCTGCCACTTTGCTGAATTCATTTATTAGCTCTAATAGTTTCTTTGTAGACCCTTTTGGGTCTGCTAGGTATAGAATCATGTCATCTGCAAATAGTGATAATTTAAGTTCTTCTTTTCCTATTTTGATGCCTTTAATTTCTTTCGTCTGTCTAATTGCTCTGGCCAGTGTTTCGAGAACTATGTTGAACAGAAGTGGTGAGAGAGGGCATCCCTGTCTTGTTCCAGATTTTAGAGGGAATGCCTTCAATTTTTCTCCATTCAGAATGATGCTAGCCTGAGGCTTAGCATAGATTGCTTTTACAATATTGAGGTATGTTCCTGTTATCCCTAGTTTCTCTAGAGTTTTGAACATAAAGGGATGCTGTACTTTGTTGAATGCTTTTTCCGCATCTATCGAGATGATCATATGGTTCTTATTTTTAAGTCTATTGATGTGGTGAATAACATTTATTGATTTCCGTATATTGAACCAGCCTTGCATCCCAGGGATGAATCCTACTTGATCATGGTGTACAATTTTTTTGATAAGTTTTTGTATCCGAGTGGCCAGAATTTTATTGAGGATTTTTGCATCTAGGTTCATTAGAGATATTGGTCTGTAGTTTTCTTTCTTTGAAGTGTCTTTGTCTGGTTTAGGTATCAGGGTGATGTTGGCCTCCTAGAATGAATTTGGAAGTTCTCCCTCTTTTTCTATTTCCCGAAGTAGCTTGAAAAGTATTGGTATTAGTTCCTCTTTAAAGGTTTTGTAAAACTCTGCTGTATACCCATCCGGTCCTGGGCTTTTCTTAGTTGGTAGTCTTTTGATGGTTTCTTCTATTTCCTCAATTGATATTGGTCTGTTTAGGTTGTCTATATCCTCCTGACTCAATCTGGGCAGATCATATGACTTAAGAAATTTATCTATGCCTTCACTATCTTCTAATTTATTGGAGTATAAGGATTCAAAATAATTTTTGATTATCTTCTGTATTTCTGAAGTGTCTGTTGTGATATTGCCTCTTTCATCCCGTATGTTAGTAATTTGAGTTCTCTCTCTTCTTCTCTTCACTAGCATGGCTAAGGGTCTGTTGATTTTGTTTATTTTTTCAAAGAACCAACTTTTAGTTTTGTCAATTTTTTTCAATTGTTTCTTTTGTTTCGATTTCATTAATTTCAGCTCTGATTTTAATTATTTCTTGCCTTCTACTTCTTTTGCTGTTGTTTTGCTCTTCTTTTTCTAGGATTTTGAGATGAAGTATGAGATCATTTATTTGTTGGTTTTTTCTTTTTTTAAGGAATGAACTCCAAGCAATGAATTTTCCTCTTAGAACTGCTTTCAATGTGTCCCATAGATTCTGATATGTTGTGTCTGTGTTTTCATTAATCTCTAAGAATTTTTTAATTTCTTCCTTGATGTCTTCTATAACCCATTGATCATTCAGTAACCTATTGTTCATTCTCCAAGTGATGTATTCTTTTCCCTTCCTTCTTTTATCGTTGATTTTCAGTTCCATTCCATTATGATCAGATAGGATGCATGGTATTATCTCTACTCCTTTATATTGTCTAAGAGATTCCCTGTGACATACTATGATCTATTTTTGAGAAGGATCCATGTGCTGCTGAGAAAAAAGTGTAACTGCTTGATGTTGGGTGGTATATTCTATATATGTCAATTAAGTCTAGGTTATTAATTGTGTTATTGAGTTCTATAATTTCCTTATTCAACTTTTGTTTGGAAGATCTGTCCAGTGGTGATAGAGGTGTGTTGAAGTCTCCCATGATTATTGTATGGTGGTCTATTAGACTCTTGAACTTGAGAAGAGTTTGTTTGATGAACATAGCTGCACCATTGTTTGGGGCATATATATTTATGATTGTTATGTCTTGTTGGTGTATGGTTCCCTTGAGCAGTATGTAGTGTCCCTCTTTATACCTTTTGATTAACTTTGGCTTGAAATCTATTTTATTTGATATGAGTATGGATACTCCTGCTTGTTTCCGAAGTCCATATGAGTGATATGATTTTTCCCAACCTTTCACCTTCAGCCTATGTATGTCTTTTCCTGTCAAATGCGTCTCCTGTAGGCAGCATATTGTTGGGTCTTGTTTTGTGATCCATTCTACTAGCCTGTGTCTCTTAATTGGTGAGTTTAAGCCATTAACATTTAGGGTTATTATTGAGATATGGGTTGTTCTTCCAGCCATATTTGTTTATTTATGTTACTAAACATGGTTTGTTTTCCTCTTTGATTATTTTCCCCCCTTTAGTGTCCTACCTCCCACTGTTGGTTTTCATTGTTATTTTCCATTTCCTCTTCCTGTAATGTTTTGCCAAGGATGTTTAGAAGAGATGGTTTTCTAGCTGCAAATTCTTTTAACTTTTGTTTATCGTGGAAGGTTTTAATTTCATCTTCCATCCTGAAGCTTAATTTCGCTGGAAACACAATTCTTGGTTGGAACCCATTTTCTTTCAGTGTTTGAAATATGTTATTCCAGGATCTTCTAGCTTTCAGAGTCTGTGTTGAAAGATCAGCTGTTATCCTGATTGGCTTACCCCTAAATGTGATTTGCTTCCTTTCTCTTGTAGCTTTTAAAATTCTCTCCTTATTCTGTATGTTGGGCATCTTCATTATAATGTGTCTAGGTGTGGGTCTCTTATGAATTTGCACATTCGGCGTCCTGTAGGCTTCTAGGATTTGGGGTTCTGTCTCATTCTTCAAGTCTGGGAAGTTTTCTCATATTATTTCATTGAATAGATTGCTCATTCCTTTGGTTTGAAACTCTGTCCCTTCCTGTATCCCAATGACTCTTAAATTTGGTCTCTTGATGTTATCCCATATTTCTTGGATGTTCTGCTCATGGTTTCTTAAGAGTCTTGCTGAGCTGTCTATGTTCTTTTCAAGTTGAAATACTTTATCTTCATTGTCTGATGTTCTGTCTTCTAAGTGTTCTACTCTGCTGGTAGTATTCTCAATTGAGTTTTTAAGTTGGCTTATTGCTTCCTGCATTTCTAGGATTTCTGTTTGTTTGTTTTTTATAACCTCTATTTCCCTGTATAGTTGATCTTTTGCTTCTTGGATTTGTTTATGTAATTCATTGTTGAAGTGATCTTTCATTGTCTGATTTTGCTGTCTGATGTCTTCCTTGAGACTCCAGATCATCTGAAGCATGTATATCCTGAATTCTTTATCTGACATTCCATCTGCTGCAGCTATTACCTCTTCTAACGTTGAGTTGACCTGCAATGCTTGTGGTCCTTTCTTTCCTTGTCTCTTCATACTGTTCGCGTTCCTTTCTACTTGGTGAAACTGTTGTGCTATTGAATTTTCCCCCTATATATTTATATTGCTCTTGTATAGTTGCAAAGTCTCCCTCGCAGGCGCGGGCGGCGGCTCTGTCCCTCTGCGGGCCGCTAGGCTTGTTCTTTCGGTGGTCACAGTTCTGTCTACTTTGCAGGTGCAGGCAGCGACACTGCCCCTCTGCAGGCCTCTGGGGCTGTACTGCCAGTGGGTTGCAGGTCCACCTACCTTGCAGGCGTGGGGGGGGGCGGCTCTACCCTTCCTCAGGCCACTGGGCCTGTTCTGTCTCTCGGTTGCAGGTCTGGCCTGTTCTGATGGTGGTCACAGTTCTGTCTACCTTGCAGGCGCGGGGGGGAGGGGGCGGCTCTGCCTCTCAGCAGGCCGCTGCTCCTCTTCTGCCGGTGTGTCGCAGGCCCGCCTACCTTGCAGGAGTGATTGGAAGCTCTGCCACTCCGCTGGCCACTGGGCCTTTTCTGTGGGTGGTCACAGTTCCGCCTACCTGACAGGTGCGGGGGGTGGGGGGCGGCTCTGCCCCTCAGCAGGCCGCTGGGCCTGTTCTGTGGGTGGTCACAGTTCCCTCTACCTTGCCGGCGCAGGGGGAGGGGGCGGCTCAGCCTCTCAGCAGGCCGTTGCTCCTCTTCTGCCGGTGGGTCGCAGGCCCGCCTACCTTGCAGGAGTGATTGGAAGCTCTGTCCCGCCGCGGGCCACTGGGCCTTTTCTGTCGGTGTTCACCATTCCACCTACCTGGCAGGCGCGGGGGTTGGGGGGCGGCTCTGCCCCCCAGCAGGCCGCTGGACCTGCTCTGTGCATGGTCACAGTTCCCTCTACCTTGCTGGTGCAGGGGGAGGGGGCGGCTCTGCCTCTCAGCAGGCCGCTGCTCCTCTTCTGCAGGTGGTTCACAGGCCCGCCTACCTTCCCAAATTTATTTTTAGAAAACCACTGAGTAGGTTAAAAAAAACCAAAAACTTCTGGACAAAGTGTCCAGAGAAAAGTGGGGATGGTGGCCTGCCTGTATTCCTGGGGTAATTTCCATGCACTCAGATCCCAAGGAAAATGCAGTCTTCTGTTTAAGAATGACCAAAAAAGTGCCTTTAAAAGGAGAGAATATAAATCCTTTCCCTTCCTTCTGGGTCTCTCTCATGTGTCATAGAATTTCTATTTGCTCTTTAATTATATTCTGAAAAAGAAAAAAAAATTCAAACCTGAAATCATAGCATAAGTTTTACCATTCATTTTAAGTGTGAAATATTAGCTTTCAATGCAAATATCAGAGCCATTAATGCTTGTGCAGATGCCTCAGATTTACACTGCTCCTGCTCTGAAGCTCATGCCTTTGCAGGTATATGGTTCCCACTGGACCAACAGAAGGACTGCCTGAACTGGTTTGGCAATTTTATTTGATTTCTCAAAAGGTTCACATCCTACCAGCACCTTTTCCACAGCTGGCCAATGAGTTGGGAAGGAGTTGAAGCAAAGGGCTCTGGGTTTCCCTGCCTCTGTTCTCCTTGTATGTGACCATGTTCAGCAAAAGTGGTTGGCAGGAAGAAATATGGATGGTAAAGGATGCGATGAGTTCCTTGGTTGAGATTTATTTTTGTCATCGTAGGTGTCCATCATTTGCTCCACATTATTGCCAGATAACCCACTCCATGGATGTTCAGTTTCTTTTGCATGCATCCACCAAAGGACACTTGTGAACATGCACCTTGTTTAAATGCTGAATCCAGCCAGACTTTAAGCTTAGCCAACCTGTAAACTCACCAACAATATAACTGCCTTTCAATTCCAGCTTTGTGTAGACTTACATGATTTGAGCATTCTGCACATAGAAGGAATCATTTTTTATTTCAGTAGTGAACTAATGAAGGAAGTCTTGTCTGAATTAGTGAGAGGTCCAAAGCCAAGGGGTTGCCCAAGTGACATTCCTGTACATACAGTTGCACAGTAATGCACCTCATGGCTGGGTTGCCTCATGGAGTGGCTTTGGCTGGTGGTAGGAATTGACAACATGCTTGACATACAGGGAAATTGATTCTCAGGGGGATAAAGTGACTCATCTTGAGGCATAAACTGGCAGCCTGGCTGCAACTCAGGTGTCTCCTTTCCTTCTCTGAGCTCAGCTGCCTCCCCATCAGATGGCAGCAGAGCTGGCAGAATTACTTAGTGAATTTCCCTCTCTTATTTAAATAATCACCCAGGTGTCCAATTTAGAATAAATATAAATGGAAATTAGAACATGGTCATCAAAATTTCATGCTGCTTAACAGCTGACAGTGCCTATGGGAGCTCAAAATTACTGTCACTAAGAGGTCCATATAATCCATCTAATAATGTACATTCTACATCTGGGGCACCCCAGAAATCCTTCACTTTGGCCCAGCAGTTCTTCACTGTTGTTTTCCTGTCTTTAGTTCCTCCTTGCTAACAAAGCAGTTTACGTTGAGAAGGAAGTGTGCAGGGGCTTTAGTCTTTTTAGTAGGGGCCTGATGATGAGTGTCAACATGTAACCAGACCCCATGATCCTGTGCAGTGGATTTTCACTAGTGGCTGTGACTGCTCCACCTGTGGCTCAGCATCACCTAAGAGGATTTCTTGCTCAGATCCCACATGGGTGTACATGTCTGGCAGGCAGGGGTCCTCCATGTGGGGATCAGGGACCCAGGAGGCTTCCAGCTGGTGGCTCCACAATACTATAGGGCCTCTGTGTCTGCTATTTGTCCTCAGTGGAATGTTATAGCTATTGATTCTGGCTGTCAGGTGATGTGTGACACTTCGGCTCATAGTTCATTGGACAGAAGCGATCCCATGGCCACACCTGGGAAAAGGAAGGGCTGGAAAGCTCCATGGTGAGCAGCTGAGGGCAGTACTCTGCAGGGCCGGGGCTTCTGTGTTTATAAATCCTGACAAGTGGCCATCTCCTCCACCGATGTGGCACTACACTCTCCTTGTTCTACACTCAGTGTCCAGTATTCTGTACAAGACTGTCTGTGCCTTGGGGTTTGTGCAGACCCTGGCTACCCACCCTCAGCCAATCCTGGAAACAGTGGTGCAGGAAGATGTTCAAAGACAGATGAGAGGTTTCCATTGCACCATGGCCTCAACCTCCCTCTACATAGCCTTCAGTTTTCTGTGATTACTTCTAGAAAAACATGTGCTACTCCCCTACCTCAAGCACTTGATTTTAAAATGTAGCTGTAAGTTAAAAATGTAGATGAGGACTAGCTGATTTACCTGCCTTTTTTTATTTTTTATTTTTTACTATTTTTTGATAGTATTTATCTATAAGTAATAGAGTCTTTGGCCATAATAGCTCAGCCAAGCAGAATGTTTTTAAAAACTTTTTTGTCCTATGCTGTGGCTAGCTCCTCTGACTTCCTGCCTTGTGTTCTTAGGATGTAATTCTGGTCCTCATGGTCACACCATGGCTCCTTTACCTCCATCTCTCTCAGGATGCAGCAGTAGCATCCACACGTGGACACCTCATATTTTACTAGAGGGTTATTTCAAGTGTCCTTAGGGAATAATTTATGTTTTTTTTTGGACAGGCTGCTGGGGATAAAGATCAACTATCTTGCCTTTTGCTTAGTATGTAGGCATTGGGAGGGGTTCTGCCTGGAGAGAAGATTGCATCTACAGGATGTAGACAGTTCCTTTGCTGTCAGCACCAAATCCCACTCCTCATGTCATGGTATTTTCCCACAGTATAACAGGAGCCACTCTGGAGGCCAGTGGCAGAGCAGCCTCTGGAATCTGCAGCACACACAATGTTTCAGCTGAAGGTGGCCTCTGCTGCTTGCCCCCCATATGCACCCACCTGCGTTCTGTCTTGCACATGTTTGTTGAAATACTGACTGGGCTGAGCACTCCATCTGAGCTTTTTCTCCTTGGTCTCTGCCTTGCTGTGTCTCTGTCCTTTGGGGGGATCCCTGTGGTCAGCTTGCAGCTTATGCTGAGCTTCAGGTCTTTCTTTATAGAGGACACATGGACCTATGTCTCTGGAAGAAAAGAGGAACATCTGCTCCTTCTAGGAAACTCAAAGGTACTTGATGGGGAGCCTGTGGCCGGGAGTTGAGGGGCGCCACCACCCCAGTGTGCAGGCCTCACCTCCACCTCCACTGATTCAGGTTGTCCTCCCATCCATGTCTACTGAACTTGAATATGAGCAAACAAAGCCCATTTTATTCCTTGCACAGACCCTATGGAGCTTCTGCAGCCTCTGATCTCCTCTGCTCTGTCTGCAGCTCCACTGATGCACACCCAGGGGTCTTCCAAGATGCCAGATGCCATGTGCAGCCTCTGATGGGTCCTGGCACTCTGGGTTCCTGCTTCTGGTCTCAGGAGTCTGGCCTGCAGGTTGCACCTCAGATGCCTCTTGGCACCCTCATGTCTCCTCTAGAGTCTCCCGGATGCCTGCCCTGAAACCACAATTCATTAATCACATGACTTAAGCCTCCCATGCCCAGTTTCCTCTTTTGTTGGCTACTGTGTGTGTGTTATTAAATTTTGGCTCTTAGCTCTAAACATTCTCTCTTATCTCTGATGTGCGATGCTGGGGCCAGGACTCTGAACTACCTTTCCTGTGACCAGTTGTCCCATGTAAGCCCTGCCAATAGAGGACACGGGGTACTGTGAGCTGGGAGTAGGGACATATTCCTCCCTTTTTATTCCTGATTACTTCCCATCTAGTCCTGTCTGCTTCCATCCTAGCTACTTTCTCTCTCTTCCTCTTCCTGTTTCTGTTGATCCCTAGTTGGCTGCACAGGTCACCCAGCCTAAGAGCAAAGAAGGTTGATCTTGGGACAAAGGCAAAAGTACCCTGGCTCTCCTGGCCTCCTCACTTCTTCTACCAGAGCGTCCCTTTGGTTGGACACATACTACAGAGTGGGGTATTGGGTAGTCAGTACCCTGTGAAGTAGAGAAGCTCAGATCACCCTTCCTGCCAGCCACAGGCACTTGTGCCCAATGCTAGTCTGTCATGTGGCCCTGCCTTGTCTCTGTCCAGCTTGTGTTCCATCTGGCTGGAAAAGGCAAAACTTATCTGACTTTTTCCGTCTTATTTTTAAAACTGGCAACATTTAAATTCAGTGGTTGAGTCTTTGATATTTTTCTATTTTTGTTTCTATAATGGTGTTTCCAAGATGTGGAAGAACCTAGCCTTGGGTGTTATAAGGGATACCACCTGGGGCAAAGACACCTGCTCACACAGCTGGCTATTCACAAATGCAGGGTGGCCTGCAGCTGGCCTCCTTAATCCAAGGTCCATGTTGCTGCACTGCTGTTCCTCCTGAGGCCCTAGGATTTGCAGAGTGCTTCCAGGTGGCAGTGTTTTCCCACACTCACTTCTGCTGTGAAGGTCTAGTCACTGGCTCACTTGCCAGCAGCTGTGCTGAGATGCCCTGGGTCAGATGAACCTATTTTCATGAACTACCTGGAGATCCAGGCTGACAGTGGGCACCTTGGATGGGGGACATAGTCACCTGTGATTGTAGAGCAATGAAAACTTCCCTCTGTGGCAGGGTTCGTGAACTTGGCCTTAGGCACTGAGCCCCAGCTCCTTCACTGTAGATCCACCAGGCCAGGAGGAACTCAAGTAATAGACCAAACTGGAAAGGCTTTGGCAGTGGAAAGAACTAGTGTGAATCATGAGTTTGATCATGTTCAGATTGGTGAACTTCTCTATGGTTCAGTTTTATCATTTTTTGAAAATAGTTTTGAGACTACTCATCTCAGAACTATTGTGATAGTCCCCAGACATGGCAGGTATGTGTAACCAGGTATAGTTGCACCTCAATGGCCTGTTTCTCCTTTAATTGATATTTTCTCTTTTTATATGAAGACTACAGCACCTTGCTTGGCAAAACTGGCTGCCAGCCTAGCAACCCACTGACGTGACATTGCAGAAAAATGAATGGCATGAGAATGTAAGGGGCAAAGGCTATGTTAGTGGAAATGGTGTCTGTTCACAACACCATGAGGAAGCCAGAGAGACTTGGAGGGATCACAGGAGATTTATTCTTTCCAGCTTCGAACCCATGTAATCGTAATTGGTGGGCATTCATTCTATGAGCATTTGTTTAACTTCCTCTACTAGGAGGGACCAGATACTCATCAGTAAGCTGGACACCAGGGTCACTGCTATGGAAATCTGGGACCAGGGTGGAGCACTGTGGGGGCAGAAGTCATAGAGCAAACAGGGAGGGGAAGGGGAGACATTCGGTGGCTCTCCTGGCCTCCTCACTCCAGTCCTTCTACCAGAGCATCCCTTTGGCTGGACACATACTACAGAGTGGGGTATTGGGTAGTCAGTACCCTGTGAAGTAGAGAAGCTCAGAGGAGGGCTAGAGTCTATGCTTCCTGGCTGAGGAAGGAGTCTGCTCTTCTCCGTGTGGGGAGGAGCTTCCCAGGAAGGGCAGAGGATGGGCGGAGGGCAAGTTGACAGTGCTGAGTGGGCTGTGGAGAAGGGGAAGCTAGGGTTGGAGAGTGTGGAGATGTTCTAGTCCAGGCTTTCACCACAACATTTCCTGTACCACCTGCTAAGACTTCCTTCCAGATCTGGGCCTCCCAACCCTGAGCCACTGAGGATTGGAGCTAAACCTGGGCTTCATATGTGGCAGTGGATTGCCAACAGCTAGTCAGGGCCACCCTGGGACAGATCAGTGGTCTTCAAAGACCTGACCTCTGGCCCTCTAGAGGGCACCTCTGTGTCTGGTTCTCTGGGTCCAAGTTGTTTGAATTGGAGAAAGAATCTCAGCTGCAGCTGCTGTTCCTCCAGGCAGGTACCAGTGGCCTCAGGACTGGTGAATTTATTTCCAGGTGGTGTTGGTGATACCAGTGAAAGGGACTGAGTTCCAAGTCTGAGGGTTATAGCAGGTCCAAGCCATGCTATCTTGGGTTGAGGCCTGTGGTTCCCCAAGTCTTGACCCAGGAGAGTATTCTATTTGCCCACAGTGTCAAAAGTCCACTCACTGAGAGTCACTGGGTCCCTCCCACCCAGTGTGCTCTCTGGGGCTCCTTGGTGCCAACTGTCACTGATGTCTACCTGCAGAGCCTCCGCCTGGGCTCTCATGCACTCTCTGGACCTGATCCCCACTCTGCCTCCAGCTACCTGAGGGCAGTAATGAGAGTCCTTTCTGGTAGGGCTTCATTTCCTTCCTTCCTCTAGGCTCCTGCCCCGCCCCATCCTTCCATCAGCTCCATCAGTGTGGACAACCCCCAGGGGTCAGCTGATGGCCTCACTTCACTCTGCAAACAGGCCATGGGGTGTGCCTCCAACAGGAAGGAGGATGTGCTTCTAGATGACACTGGGGATTAGGGGGTCACCAGGGTCTCAGGCTGGGTGTTGAACCTATCTGGGGACAGGCTCAGGGCTTCATCAATGGCCGTGAATTAAGGTATCATGTTCTGCTGCAGCCTGGCTTGAGGACAAAACAAGGCTTTCCATAGAAGCTTTCAGATGCAATTTTTGTTGCCTTTAGCTTAAGTTATAGGGGAACAGGAGGGTAAACCCAGCCTGTTATTGCAGGTGAAATGTAGGTTTGGGTGACAGTAAAGAGAGAAGGTGCAGTCTTAAACTTCTTGTGAATCAATTTTCAAGAGGAGTCAAACTCCTACATGGAAGATAAAGAAAGAAGCCAGTCCCTGAGGAAAACAGCATGGTGAGGTTTGCACATATTTTAACTTTTTCCCACATCTATAAGTAAACCAGAGTTTAAGTCTGGCCTTAGACTTTCCTTAAGTTTTTTCTTAATGTTTTATTGCTGGGTATAGACACAATATTATTGTTTATTTTTATGTGGTGCTGCGTGTTGAACCCAGTGCCTCACACATGTGAGGCAAGTCCTCTACCACTGAGCCACAACCCCAGGCCCCATGTAAGTTTTTGAGAAGGTAAAATGGAAACTTCATGTCCAGCTCTGGTGGGCTGAAGATGACATTGTTAAACACCTTGAAAGGAGAAACACATATGATCGATAGCAAAAATCTTTCCCTTTTTGGTTTCATAGAGACCCTAATGTAAGTACATATGCATTTAAATATATACACATATACATTATAAAAATTTCCCCAAATGAGATCATATATGATTGTCTTAGTCTGTTTCATGTTTCTATAGTAGAGTACCTGAGACTGCGTGATTTATAAAGAATGAATGCTATTTTTGCCCATGGTTCTGAGAGCATACCATGGTGCTGACACCTGCTCATCTTCTGGTGTGGGCCTTCTGCTGCTGTAATTCATGGCAGACCATGGAAGGGCAAGCAGGTGCACCTGGAGGAGGAGGTGACACTCAGCTCCCCCTCCCTTAGGGAAGGTAGGAATCATTTGCAAGGCTCCCCCACAACCTAAGAAACTCCCATTAGGCTCCACTGCCCAATGCATCCTTGTGGTGGAGGTAAGTTTCCCCACTGGAACTTCTGGGGGACACACTCAAACTGACGTGATGACCAGTTATAACTTATTTTTTTATATTTCATGGCACATGGTGGACATCCCTCATGAGTATTAGTGTTTTTATATTTAAGTATTTGCACATAACTAATTCTTGCTCCCATAGATATCTGTAAACCCTTGTAACAATACCAGGCCTCCTCTTGGTCAGGCTTTGGTCAGGGTACAGTGACATATGGTGATAATAGCAAATACATATTGATGGGTCATATATGTAGGCCAGTACTCTTCTTAGTGCTACATATTTATTACCTCATAGATCCTTACTGCAGCCAGGGAGGTAAGAACTGCATTTGTACCCTAGGTTATATGAGGACATCTGAGGCACAAAGAGGTTAAGTCCCTTCAGCAGGTTGCTCAGTAAGGATATGACTGAGCTGGGGTTCAAGTCAGAACATAGGCTCTGGCACATACTGTAGTTTGCTCACAGTTCTAGCTAACGCAGCAAATGGCCTTGTAGAGAAACCTTTGCACACCCCATCCCATCTACCCTGATATTCAGAAGGAGAGATTTCTAGTAGTGGAAGTGTCAAGCCAAAGCTTTCCACTCCTTTCAATGATTCTGGATGTATCTCAGCGTCTGAGTTGTTTCACCCACGGAAAGGAGAGAAGCAAAAGCCACCAAGTCCTAAAGTTGGGTGGTCCATGTGTGGGTGGTAGGCATGGTGGGTGCTGTCTGTGCCCTGCAGGGTAATGGGCCACAGAGATGACCCCATGCTTGGGTGTCGGGCACTCTGTGTGAGATGGAGATCTGGAGAAGTAACGTTTGCCCTTTGGGGAGGCAGTCTTGTGCCTCAGGGCCATGGGATCAGTGGGCATCTGGGTTCTTTCTGGCTCCACACAGTTTTGAGGGGGAGGTAAGGAGGAGGACAAGTGGGAGGAGGAGGAAGGCAAGGGAGAGGACAAGATCCACTTGGGCCAGGACAGCCCCACGAAGACAACATCCGTGCAGTATTGCATCAGCAGCGTGGTAGTCTACCTGACCCAGGACAAACTGTGGTCATCCCTGTTGAGCCTGGATGAGAACATCATCCTCTCTGTCCTGCTGAAACTCATCCATGAAAGGGATACAACACCTTTCAGGTCTCTGTGACGAGCGGCTCCATGGCAGACCAATTAACTCTTCGGTAAGAGTCTTCGCTAGGTTGGATGGAGTGGCAGTCAGTTCTTAAAAACTTCAAGTTACGGGCTGATAGATGGAGTTGGTTGTTGGCTGAGGCTTGTCAAAGATAAACACAGCCAGGCATTAAAGTGGGCAAGACAGCTTTTATCTGGAGGGAGGGAGCTGAGGCCCTCACATGTTTGCAGAAGTGGGCTGGGCATTGAAAAGGGATCCTGAGGGAGGGGAGCATGGGACTTGAGAGACTGAGAGGTGACCCAGCATGAAGGATTGGTGGCATGGACCCAGTGCCACCTCTGTCTGCCTGTACTAGCTGTGACCTAAGTTAGTGGTCTGTCCTCCCTTAGAGTCTAGAAGACAGAGCTTGTCCTTTCTGATGGTTCAGTTTTGAGGGATCCTTATGCCTTGCTCTGAGTTGTCAGTGGCAGCTATGTACTATTGCAAGCCCGCATTAGAAAATGCTCCAAAAAGGAGGGTACATGGGCCAGTCGCCATGTGTGCTTGGCTAAACAAGCAGCAGACCCTCCCTGCCAGGCCAGGCTTGCTGGCAGCACTCCAGGGGCCTGTGGGGTCCACTACTGCTATGTGTGTGTGCTGATCTGTCCTGGGCTAAGAAATCTGCAGTTTTCCATGTGTGGAAAGTGAGCTCCTCAGGAATAGGAGGAGAGAGCCAGGAGACAGGCCAGGCAGAGAGCTTGTGGAAGGGGTTGGCTTGGAGGTAGCACTGTGGCCATACCAACCCTGGCGTCCTCTTGTTTCTGTTTGTGCAGCATGAAATCTGCCACAGTGAGTGAGTGCCACTGCTCTCAATAAACCTTCATTTACAAATGCATGCAGAGGGCTGAACCTGGCCAATCTCTCTTCAGACCCCACAGTGTCCCTGGAGAGCTCTGAGTGAGCTTCCACCTCCACCAGCAGGGAGAGGGCACATGCTCTTTCCTCTGCAAGTCTGAAGACCTGGCAGCTGGGACCACGGGCTCTGGTTGGACATGATGCTTCATCTAGCTCACATAGTCCTCTCCACTCCACACTTCATTGCCTGCCTGGCTCCTGTGGGTCTTTGAATCCGGAAGCCCTGGCATGGGTTGGAATAAAGGGGTGCAGCACTGGAAGGAGGGCTAGGTTCTGGCCCACAAGGACAGCACCTCCTGTCACTTACTGTGTGGGGGGAGGGGAATCCGAGTGAGTGAATGGGGGCAGTGCAGGAGTGGGCTTAGGCCTGTGTTGGCTGATTCACACAAAGCCCCCAACAAGCCTGGCCCTCACTGTGTTCAGTGTGTGTCCTCAGGTGGCCAGGCCTCAGTGCTCTAACTCTGTTCTTTAAGCTGCTGTGTCCTGTACCCAGTGTTGGGTTGGGCCTTCACCTGCATCTCTCTGTGTGATCACACCTTGCTGGTGTCACTCTTGTTCATTCTATGGGTGTGGAAACCAAGGCTGGGAGATTGAGTTCCTGACCTAGGTCACGCACCAGGAGGAGGTGAGGCTGGGGTCTGGGCCTACATGTGCGAGTCAAGAGGACTCATTTTACACTCTTGGTGGGCTCATCTGGAAGGGGTCTATGCTACACCATGAAACCACCTCAAAGGTTTATATTGTTTTATGTAACAGCCAGAGGAAAACCTCATTGAGATGCTGGAAATAAATGAAGCAAGCAGGGCTCTCTTCAGAGCTGGCCACAGTGGGAAAATGCCACCATTTCTGTGCTTGGCAGAGACTCCAAGGTAGCAGAGGATTGGTGAGCTCATATGGGGCAGAAGAGGATGGCAGGCCCCTGTGCCCAGATGGAAGCTTGGGGCCCTGAGGTGGAGGCAAGTCAGGGGTGGTGGCAACAATCGTGATGGGTTGGGTAGCACTTGTGGCTTCCCCTGTGTGGGGGAGTTGGGAGCAGAGGCACAAAGCCAGGAGAGGCTGGGATCTCTGCCAATGTTCTGGCCACCCTGGCTGATTGCCAGATGGGCCAAGGTTGAGTCCTGGATGGAGCACTGCGCAGCGATTGTTCATTCCGTTGCCATGTGGTGCATGGCTGTTGTCCCTGCTGTATGCCTCCTCCCAGAATGTTTCCAGGCCCAGGAAGGCAAAGTTGTTCCAACTTAGGTGGCTGTCTGTGTGAACCATATCCTTTGTAATGGGATGTGACACACTGAATTGGGCTCCAGTGAGGCCTGGATCCAAGCCTGGGTGTGCATGGGATTTGCTGAAGTCTCTTCTCAATGCTGTGGATTTTGAGCAGGGGACCACGGGGGGCCGTGTTCATGCCTCCTGTTGTGTTTCCAACTGAGTGTTGCACAGGGCCAGCATGAACAGAATGACCTTGGTTCTTCTCTAGCCCTGGGGTAGTGTTTGGAAACAGGGGTATCTAGGTCTCACCATGCCTTGAAAAGCCAAAAGCCTGTTGGTAGAGTCCTGTGGGCACAGCATGGAAGCAGATATGGCTGGGGGAATCATGAGGCTGGAGATGGGATCTGTCTTTGTGACACACCAAGAGAGTTTGAAATGTTATGACCCTTTCTCCCCAAATGGAGTATCTCCTGGACCAAGAGATATCCCGGGGAACTTTATCCCTGGTTTTTGAACAGCATTTCCTTAGTTTATACAGAGAACCTGCTGGGCTGATATTTCAAGCTATACATAGTGGATCCCAGTGGTTAAGACATGGACTCTGAAGCACAGGGTCAAATCCTGGTGCTTCCACAAATAGGCTGTGTGACTTGCAAAAGCTACTTTTTCTCTGAGCATGGTTTCCCCACCTGTACATGAGGACTATTTATTTCAACAGGTGCATGCAGTATGCAATCAAGTGAGGGCAACTGGCCAATCCACCACCTCAAACATTTATTCTTTGTGTTGAGAACATTCAGAATGCTTTCTATCAGTTATTTTGAAATATACAGTTATCAATCACCCACTGTGCTCTGTAGAACACTAAAAATTCCTCATACTCTCCAGTGGCACCTGGCACCCATTAGTGTTCCTCTACACCCACCTCATTCCCTCCCAGCTCTGCTTCTATGAAGATCTACTGTTTAGGTGCCATGCATAGATGAGAATGTGTTGTAATTGTCTTTCTTGCCTGGCTCATGACATTTAAACTAAGATCCTCAAGGTCATCTATGTTGCTACAAATGATAGAGTCTTGTTATGTTTCATGGCTGAATAATATTCCATCATGTATAGCCACAACATTTTCTTTTTCCACCTATGCACATTCCATATCTTGGCTATTGTGAAAAATAATAAAAAAAAATCACCACCTGTTTGATTATTGTCCCTCAAGTGGCTCCAGAATTCCAGGTTTTATTCATCCTTTTCCCAGATAAAACACAGGTTTTCCTTAAGAAAACTATGCCTAGATACAGGTGCTCTGAAACCTGCACTGCTGGAACCTAGGTCAAGCCTAGAGCTCAGAGCTTGAGTTTCAAGAGAGCATAAAGAGGAAGGCCCGTGACTGTTCCCCAGACAGATGGAACTGTGCAGCACACCCACAGCCTTTGGCCCAGTGTTTCTGAGCAGTGCTCACTATGCCCGCCTTGTTTGCTCTGCCAGATGTGTTGGGTCTGTGTGCTGTCTGGAGGTTGCTAGGGGCATGCTGGCTTTGGAAGCTTGAGAGTGTTATGTGTGAAGGGAGACTTTCATCTATGCTAATGGTGCTATCTGAGGTGGTGGCTTTGAGTGTACCTACATCATGGCAGTGGTTGGTAACTTGGGGAAACCCAGGGTGTGTCAAGCCACACTTGGTTTGTTATCACTTTAACCTTCACCACCCTGGAGGAGGCTATGGTCATTGTGTCCATGCCTACTCTGCAGATGCAGAGACCCCTCATTTCTCTCTGCTCCCATGCCCCTGGCACAGGGGAGGGTGGAGGTGCCACATGAGGTGCATGGCCCTCATCTGCTGCACTGCCACAGCTGACCTGACAGCACTCGCAGTACCACCTTTTGCCTTGTTCAGGGCAACACATCTGGGCTAGAAGGGGCTCAAGTCCCCATTGCCTCCCACTGCACTGCCCTCCACCTCTCCCCACAGTGCCTACCCCATGCTCCCTGGAGTCTGGTCCAGTGGTTTCATTTCACATATTTGGAATGCTAATCTGAAAAGAGAAGCTCTGAGGAGAGTCATTTATGTCCCAGATGATTCTCCTCACTGTGGAAACATCACACTGGGCCAGCCACTTCCAAACACATGTGAAAGGCAGAGAAGGGCAGTGTTTACCATGTGCTACACTGTCCAGTGGCCTCCAAGGGCAATCCTTCCACATGCTGTTCAGTGGCCCCCAGGAGCCATCCTTTCCCAGTCTGTCCAGTGGCCTCCAGGGGCCATCCTTCTCATGTATAGGAAACTTACCTGCCCCGGTGGGAAACTTGCCACCTCCTCTTACCCCTCATTCACCATCTGTGATTCTCCCCCTCTGTGGTTCCCAGTGTCTCTGGTAACTCACGTGGGGGATCACATCACGTGTATCCTCTGTTTGCTATCAGCTTATTTGCTGATGACTTTTAAAGTAAACATTATATAAAAGTGATACATTGAATGTTTTCTTCATAAAAGAAAAACTAGAGTGCAGCACAGACAGAGCACGCGCTCCTGCCAGCGCCCTCCTGCAGCCAACCCACTCGTGGCTGCTCCTGTTCACCTCATGCTTGGTGCTGCCATGTGTAGATTCATCATCCTGCCTCTGTCTGAGCCTTGGGCATTTCCCTGAGGATTATCCCGACCCTCAGCTGCTGCCACCCTATGGTGCGAGCTGTCTCCTTGTCCTTGGCTGGTGGGCATAGGTTTCCTTCCGTTTTCCACTGGCCCTTGGAATGGCACTGCAGGCCATGTCCTCGACTTGGACATTTGTTAGCATCGGTGTGGGTGAGAGGTCAGTGCCCAGGGCCTGGACCTGGCTGCTATGGCTCTGCTGTGGCTTGGGTGAAGTCCTTCAGCTCTTCATGCCTTAGGTTCCTCTGTGTAACATGAGCTGGTGGCCTCCTCCTCTCAGGTTGTGCCAGAATGGACTAAACATATGCAGGCATGGGGAGGGGCCTCCCCTGGATTAGCGCTCACTTGTGACAGCCTGGTTGGCTGCTTCTTGCTGTTTTTTTTTTTTTATTGCTGTGCCCCTGCCACCGAGCTTGGGGGCTGACTTTTAGAATCTTCACCTCCTGTGTGTGGTTGCTCTCATCCAGTGAGGCGGTCCACAGAAAAGGGTAGAGAAGAGTGTGGCTGTGGAGTCCCTACTCAAGACCTCTGGAGACCAAGCAGGAAGCAGGTCTGATTTTTACTTTGCGGTTACCATGGATATATACTGAGGCAATAGCTAAGCAGACTACAGGCAGCCATGAATGCAGTTTCTACTAACTGCCCTTGCAGTGACCAATCAAGGAGTGGGCTATAGAGCAAGCTCAGAGACTGCAACACATGGCCTCACACCCAGGGCTGTGCCTATAGGGTAAGTGGCCTGCCGCTCAGATGCCCTTAAAATATGCCATGTATGCAGCACTCCATGCACCTGTCTGCACATTCTTACATTTCTTGCCTAGAGAAATAGACTTCTAGGTGTTTCTGGAAGTTTGATAATAATTGAAGCCAAGTAAAGAATGAGATATTCACAGTAAAAATCATGAGAAGAAAAGATGGCTTATGAACCAGTCCTTAAGGACTCTTGCATTGAGCAAGTTGATGAATGATCAGCCCTTGAAAACCATGGCAGAGAAGTGGAAGGAGAACCAGGAGAGCATGACCATGCACAGCCAGGAGAAGGAGACTGAGTGTGTTGCCCAGGGATGCCATCAGTGACTTGGATAAGGTATTTTGACGGACTCTGAAGAAAAAGCTGAATTGGAAGGGCTTGAGCATAAGTGATCTGAGGGTCAATTTTTGTAGGGATCAAGGTCAGCTGCATGTGGTAATAACCCCAGAAAACAAGGACATCACCAAGACAGGGGTATATTTAAAGCCAGAATCGCCACAGGTAGGTGTTAGTCTGGTGGACTGAGTATGTCTGAGCATCAAGGATTTTACAAATTCTGGTCTTTTCCTCATTGTGGCTGCTACAGTCATGGGATCAGATTTATACTTCACTCAGAAGGAAGGACAGAGAGATGGGGCAAACACCCTTGTGCTTGTGCATTGGAGTCTGCTTCCCTTAAGGCACACTTCCAGAAATGTCAATCAACATCTCTGACTGTTGCCCAGTGATGAGGCTACATCTGTTCCCAAGTCTGCCCTTGCGGAAGTGGAGAATGTGGTGTCAGCCATCAGTAGGTGTCTGTGGGGAGCTGGGCCCAAAGATGTTCCTAGGATACCAAAATCGCACAATGCTCAAGGCCCTTCTGTAGGACGGCAGGCTTAGCATGGGGTCCATATACGTCCTCCTATGGACTTCAGTCCTCTCTGGTCACTCATAATATCTGTTGCAGCCCACAGACTCTGGGAAGAGTTGCCACACTGTATCATTCAGGCATAATGAGGAGGAGAACTGCAGGTTAAGGACAGGTGCACCTATTTCCTGCAGTTTTGATCCTCAGAGGGTTGAATCGCTGACATGGAAACCCTGGCTACTGAGGGCTGCCTGTGTGTGGATGGGTGTGCTGCTGGGCCCCTCCCACCACAGCAGGGTTTTCCTGTAAGGACAGAAATGGAGACTGGTTGCCAGATGAGCAGCTACCAACATCTGCCACACATGATGGTGGCTTTCCCTGTGACCCAGCATTTGGCTGGGGAGGAAGGGGACAAAGAAGAGTGTAGTGGGGACTCTCAAGGGAGGGAGGGTGCAGTCGGGGGGGGGTCTCAAGGGACTTTTTTCCCTAAACTGGTGGCTGCTGTGTGTATTTAATGCTGGGGAGAAGCTCAGAGTCCAGATGGTAATGTGGGCTGTTTTCTGGGGTCCTGAAATGCTCCTCCAATGGATTTTTCAGACACAGTTGGGCAGTCATCTCACTATTACTCCTTCCTTTAGATAATTCTATTGAAAAGAAAAACCACCAGTTTTCTGCATAAGTAGATCTGTTGCATGTACTTATTTCACATGGCACAAGTCCAGCTTGCCTTCCCAGCATTCTGTGGTTGCCCTCCAAGAACTGGCATGGTGAATACCTTTAGGGAAATCCAAAGGAAAGGTGCTAATCAGAGACACAAATCCCCTTGGCAATCTTCTCATCCAAAGAAAGGAGCTGGTTTTTCTGATCACTTGAGGGATGGGGTGTCTATGGGCTCAGGGGCACTCCACCCCACCACTTTGCCCTGTACCAAGGTCAGTTCCAGCCACTGCTGGAGAGAACACCATGGGACACTTGGCTCAGCCATGGAGGTCTGATGCTGGTAGGGTGGGTGGCACCAGGCTTCCATGGGTTGACATCAGGCCATGAGCCCAGGCCCAGGAGTGCTTTTGCCCTCTGTCCCTGTGATGGACAGTTTGTTCTCTGCATTCTTGCAGAGAAAAGGTGGAGGTCTCTTGCTCTACACCTTCCTTCTGACATGGGGACATTGTCACAAAAACATCTCACCACCTGATCTTAAGGGGATGAAGATGGAATGCAAATGTTTTCCTGGGAAGTACTTGTGCCCCTGAACGACCAGACAGGTCCCCTGAGTTATGTCACCAGGTTGCTTGTCCTGCCAGTGGATTAATCTCCTTGGATGGGGCTGGAGGCCTCCACAGTGTGCAGGTGTGTTTTTGTGAATCTGAATGAACAGGGGAACTCAAGCACAACCAGCCACTGGAAGAGAGAGGGGTAGCAGAGACTGTCATCAAGCAGGAAAGAGGAGAGACCAGGTGAGGGAGTGCAAGGCTGGGCCACTCTGCAATCAGAGGAACCCAGTGCATCAGGGCCACTGTTAATAGAGCATCCTCCGGGAGCAGGATCCAGGGATGTCACATCAGCTCTCTTCTATGGCCTCTCCTACTGCCTGCACTGCCCCTGACTCAGAGGTTAGACTTCCTCCTTTTTCAACCTTTGTCCCAAGTATAGACAAAACTCCTCCATTTGCTACCCATTAGCATGGGTCAAATGAACATCAACTTAAAAAAATGCTGAGTACAAAGGGACAATCCCAGGGAAGCCAGCAGTCAATCACCTAGTTCCAAGGTAGTCCTAGCTCCCTGGGACAGTAAACACTGCCTCATTCCAAATGAGGTCCCAGGGCAAGAGGACACTGCAGGGTCCATCATTTTCTGCTTACTAAGCAGATCTCTTAAACCATGAACACACCAGGTTCCTTGTGAACATGAAAATCTAAGCTAATCCCACCCAGCCTCCTTAACCCATAGGGCTGTGCCTTGACCCTTTTAAGGAGCATCCCTGTCCACAGTCACAGGGTGAAGCCCACACATACACATGGTGGGTGCTTTCTTCTGGGAGGAATCCTACAGAGGCCTGACAGCAAGAACTGTTGAGGGTTCACAACAGGATGGTGGCAGGCTGGGGCTTTGGTGGAGACCTTGGTTTTGAGGTCAAGGTGCTTGTGGAGTGTTCTATGAGCTCTGCTCCAAGGCTGCTCTTGATGCCCATGAGCCTTCCTTTTCTGACTTCTCCATCTCTAGCTGCCCTCTCCACACCCTGACTCTTCTTCCCCAGGAGCTCTACGATGGGGTGGGAGACTTTCAGCTTCCTTTGCCTTCCAGGTTGTCCTCAAGGCCAGGTCTATGGATCCTCCTCCTTTATGAGTTCATTGTCTTTAGGAGGCAGCAAAGAAACTTGAAGAAGTCAGAAAATCTCCAGAAATTTTCCCCAGACTCAGTCCTTAAGGGCCATGACCACAGCATCTTTTCCCCAGGCTCCTAGCACTATCCCACCTTCTTTAGGAAGTTCAAGCAAAGGGAGCAGAGAGCAATGTCACAGAAATCATGAAAATCCAAGGCAAGAAGGGGATGATTGAAAGCATGAAACCTGCCAAGTAAACTGTGGACCAAAGCCCCCTTCTGAGTTTTCAGTGGGAAGGTCTGCGGGCACTTTGCTATGACTGTGCTATGGAGGGATGTGGCTGGTGAAGTTGTTATTAATGAGTGGCTGGCTGAGTAATGACAGGTGAGCAGGGAGATGCTGCACAGTGTTACTTGGGAGACTGGCTACGGAGGAGGCAGGGAGACTCCAGGGGACTCAGGGTTTTGTGAAATCACCTTCATTTTCTTTCATGTGTTATTGTTCACCCTCATTTTTCCCTGAGAGTGTCTGCTGCTGGGAAGGGGCTCCTGGAGAAGGATAGCACGCAACCATGATGTGGGATGAGAGGCAGCTTGAGCTGAGGATACCGCTGGAAGCATGTGCTGGTGCTGGATACAGGAAGGGCCAGCACTGTGGTGCGGGCAGTGCAGGAAGTTCTCAGTGCAGAGCTTGATGCTTGCAGGGCTGTGGGCAGGTGTTGGGGCCTGAGAGATAACTTTGATGTCTTCTGTAGAGAACATGCTTCCATCTGTCAGGAGACACAGCTGTTAGGCCTGCCTCACTGAAGTGAGTTTGCTCAGCAGTCTCTTGACATTGATGATCCATGGGGGCTGTGGTTGGGAGTACAGTAACCGTATTTAAAGTCTGACAAACCTGCAGCATATGCCAGGAGCAGACATAAGCAGGCCTGATAGATCTGTCCATCTTCCCTGAGATCTGGGGATGTGACCTTGACTCCTAAGGCTGTCTTGACTTGGGGTGTCTAAGCCTCCATTGTCCCAAGGTTAATTTGGGGGCCTCATTAACCAGCAAAGCAGTTGTAGCCCTGCTGTTAAATAAGCCAGCCACCCCTGGCCACTGGG
Organism: Marmota monax; assembly: GCF_021218885.2. Taxonomy (NCBI): domain Eukaryota; kingdom Metazoa; phylum Chordata; class Mammalia; order Rodentia; family Sciuridae; genus Marmota; species Marmota monax. The sequence goes on from NW_026692943.1 coordinate 54,624, forward strand.
ACCTAACAGTTTAAAGAAGTAGGCTACTGGCTGTAAGATGGACCCCAATTTGGGGGTTAGAACCCCTAAAGCAAAACCCAGCCTTTTGTGTATCTATTTCTGAAAGGATGTGGTAAGTCACTGAAGGCCGAAAGCAGGGCCCACCCCAGTTCTGACTTTAACTGGTAAAGACCCTTCAGCATCTGGTAGTCAGTGGCAGGCTATTTCCCTCTCCATTTATATTCAGGTTTTCTGCAAACATTTTGCTGTTCCATAATTAGGAATCAGTAGCAAAATGAATGCCTCTTCTGAGGGCAGTCCTACCTGAACTTGGCTTCTGACTAATGAGGTGTTTGCTACTCATTTTATCACTAGGTTCCTTCCTAACAGAGGGAATCAGGAAGAATTTTATCATCTTTTATTATTTGAAAGGGTTTGTCAATGTTTGCTGTCAGTTCTTTAAATATTTGGTGTGTTTGCTATGATGCCACCTGGGCATTGGCTTTTCTTTGTGTGATTACCAATGTCACCTGAGCTTATTACAGGTCTCTAGAGGTTTTAGGTTCCTCCTTGAGTCAGTTGGAGTCATTTTTTCTCTTTGTAGGAACTTGGCCATTTTCTCTAGGTGTTCTGATTTGTTAGCACACAACCATTCATAGTGTTCATTTGTAGCCATTTTTCTTTCATTAAATGTAATAAGAAAGTTTCCTCTTTCATTCTTGGTTTTAGTTATTTGGGTCTTCTTTTCTTTTTCCTTTGTCAATCTAACGAAATGGCCACTTTTTCTTTTCTTTTTTTTTTTTTTAAGTTGTCAATAGACCTTTACTTTTATTTATTTAAATGTGGTGTTGAGAAGTGAACCCAGGGCCTCACATATTCTAGGCATGCACCCTACCACTGAGCCACAACCCCAGCCCACCTACATGTCTGTTTTGTTATTTTTAATGTTTTTGTTATTTTTAATTCTTTTCTGTGTATATTTTCTCTGTATTTTTCTATGATCAATTTCATTAATTCAGATCTAATGTTTATAATTGCTATTTCTTCCTAATACCTTGACAATTTTAATAATAAAAATGTCCATTCTTATCAGAATTGACCTTCCATCCTGTTGATAGCTGCTGTAGCTTTCATAGAGTGGTGTGGACAGAGCTTCTTCCTTTTCCTCTCAACCTAGTGCATCTCTGAACATAAAGTGCCTCTCCTGCAGGCATCCTGTAGTGGGACCTGTTTCTGTCATGTCTGATGATCTCTCTCTCTCTCTGTTGGACTGTCAAGCCAACTCACAGGAATGTTCTTTTGATATATTGATTACATCTTCCATACACTTTTCACATCCTCTTTTCCTGTTGTTTTGGTTTCTCTTTCACTTTTACCAATTTCCATTGCACTAGCTGATTATTTTCTAATGTAATATTTTAATTCTTTTAATGATTTTTTACTCTTTTGGGGTAAATTTCTTAGTAGTTGCTACAGGTGTTTCATACATATCTTACCATATCAACTTAGATTTTTGTAAGAAATAATTCCTGTGAGACACGGAAGGAGGCCTGAGACTGTAGCTCACTCCTGTAATCCAGCTATTCAAGAGGTACAGAAGGATTACATCCATATAACTCTTATCCATCTTTGTGACATTATTATTGTGCATATTAAACATGTCATAGCATAATAATGCATTGTTATAACCATGCAATTTTATGACGCTTATAGCAGGAGATTAGGTCCATATTTACATAATTTTTAAGTTAACTTCCTTACTTATCACTCTGGCTTGCTCGTTTAGTTTACTTCTGTGGCTCCAGTCTTCGGTATCAGACTCCCACTCCATGCAGCTTTGCTCCCATCTACCTCCTTTTTTCCTGCTATAATTCAATGTATTGCATTTCTACATGGTTTGGCCCCAACAGTACAATTATATACATACTGCTCGAGATAATTACTTTTAAAATCAGTTTAAGGAAGCAAAACAAATATGCATTTATACTTTTATAATTAGGCAATTACTTTTAATAGGATTTTTAATGTGGGTTCAAAGTATTGTATAGATAACTTGCTCTAAGCTTGAAGAACATTCAGGAATGTAATTGTTTTGCTTTCTTTTTTGAAATATAATTTTTCTGCCTATATGACTCTTGATTGACCATCCCTTTTGAACCTTTTAGATGGCTCCATTATGTCTGATAAATCAGGTGTTAATTTGAATTTCCTTTGTATGTGATGAATAACTTTTCTTTTGATGTTTGTATTGTATTCTATTTGTCTTTTAAAATTCTTACTGTGATGTGTGCAATTGTGAGAGTCTCAGTGTTTATCCTACTTGCTGTGCAGTTCTTGGACCTGTAATAATTTCATCAAGTCTAGAAAGGTTTTAGTCATTATTTCTTTAAACACTTTTCTGCTCCTTCTTCTTCCCCTCCTTCTAGAATTCCTGGTATATGTCTATTGGTATGCTTAGTAGCTCACATTTCTCTAATGCTCTGTTCACTTTTCTTCATTGCCTTTTCCTTTGTTCTTTGGGTTGTATGATCTCTATCAATCTTTCAGCTTAGCTGCTTCTTTCTGTCCACCTCATCTATACTTTTGATCTTCTCTAAATTTTTTTTAATTTCAATTTTTGTACTTTATTTTAATCTCTGGAATTTTGTTTTTTCCTAAAAAATAATTTTGCTTTCTGATATTTTTGGAAAATGTCCATTAGTTATTTTATTTCCATTTAACTATTAAGACATCATCAAATTACTATACTTTTATTATTTAAAAACATAATTTTATATGTATTATTATAATGTAATATATATGATAGGTTTATATATTATATATTTTACATATTTTCAAATCTTTCCTAAGATCAACATCTGAGTTCTCATAGGATGTTTCTGGAACCTGAATTTCCCTGCTGTGGATGGGTAACACTTTTCTGTTTTCTGTGGACTCTGTTTGTGTCCTTCCATCAAATCCATGTGATGAAGCCCTAACCTCCAATGTGATGATATTTGGAGGTGGGCCTCTGAGGCATAATTAGGTGTAGATGAGGTCTTAAAGGTGGGGCCGTTATGATGGGGCGCATGTCCTCCATCAGAGAAAGAGGACAGACCCTCTCCTCCCTCTGCATGCATCAAGGCCCAGCCCTTCGAGGACAGTGTACACACAGTGGGAAGGCAGGGCTGTGCAGGCAAGAAGGGTCTTTTCAGCTCTGCAGTCCCCAAGTTTGCCAGCACTGAGGCCTCCATCTTCTCACCCTCTAGAACTATTAGAAAAAAATGTGGCTGAAATTACCCCATCTGTCATAATTTTTTATAGCAGTCTAAGCTAAGACATGCTTCTTCATGTCTTATGGTTTTTGTTGTTATTGTTGTTGTTGTTACTGAAAACTTGCTGGTTGGGGTGATATGCTTGACTGAGCCATACTCCAGGCTTTTGTTGTTGTTGGCTTGTTTGTTTATTTAGGGTGTGTAATTAGAGCCTCTCTCCCCTCCTCTGTGGGGCTTGTGCTGGTCCTCAGAGAACACAGCCTTGGTCATGCTCATAGCCTTCTTGTAGGACAATGGGGTCAGCAGTGCTCTTCCACTGCCTAGTAAATGAAGTCTCTGCTAAGCTGCCTGAAATTCTAATTCTGGCCTTTCAAATCAATCTATGAAAGTTGATTCAGAGTTTCTTAAAGCATGGCATGTGTGCCACTTCTGGTACATAACATGAGACTTGGTGGGACTTAAAATAAATAGCTATCAGATTGTTTTTAATGTACCTCAAGAAATGATGCATTTAGTGCAAGGAACACATTCCTCATGGATGCATTCCTGCTGAGGGCCAAGCTGGTGAGCAGAACTGAGCTATTACTGGTCATTCCCAAACAGAGTGATCTGGAGGAATAGGAACAGGTTGTGTCTGTGAAAATTATGAATCTACATCAAGTGAATTCCTTCTGGGATTGTTGGAGAGATGGAGAGATTGAGGGTATGGGCCACCAGCAGAGTTCTTCCTGCTCTCATTTCAAAGCATTCAAAGCTCCATTGGGCTGTCTTTCCCAGTGGGAAATGAAAGTTGTTTATGATGCGAAGACGTGGCAGAGTCTGTGAACATGCCACACAGACAATTGAACTTTGGGAGACTTGGCCTGACAAGCCATTGGCTCAAGCCTCACAGGAACTTAAATCTTCATTAATCTTGTTACTTTAGAAACACATACTGTGTTGCCAGGTACTAGAGTTGCAAAGATGATTAAGGCCTGACCCTTAGCCTCAATGGTCACGATTTAGAAATGTTCCTTTAAAGCTATGTACAAAGTTGTATGGGGACAGGAGAGTAATGGCTGACAAGCAGTAGTGACTTCGTGAAGCAGGTGATGTTGGAGCTGTGTCTCAAGGGATGTGTAGAAGGCATCAAGTCATTTATAGTAAGAATTCCTGTAATTTCACCCTGGGGCTACTTTTCAGGCCAGCCAGAACCAGAGAATTATAGCCAGGATTCAACCAGCACTTCCCATGCTAGATTGATTCAGAGTCAATCAAGGGGTGGATTCTGGTGATTGACTGGGCCACCAAGTCCTGCCTGAGTACCAGGCTTTCCTCTCTGACCCTGGTTGGGTTCTGGTTTCCTAGACCTCCCCAAATTTTTTTCCATGTAAGCATGGGTGTCCAGACTTGACATGGCAGCAGGAAATAAGTCTTCCCTCTTCCAGGTGTTCAGCGTGGGCCTCTCTGTGACCTAGAGTAGGTAGTGGAGGCTACTTTTCTCCTTATTTTAAAATCTCAGATATAAAAACTCTTAGTTTCTGATTTTTACAAGTTTAGTTTACAGTTAACACCATTTACACCTTTACACCATTCTTTTTACAAAACTTTCTTTCCAAAAAAAAAAAAAAAAAAAAAAAAAAAAAAAAAAAAACTTTCAGTTAGTTGTGGTGGTACACATCTGTGAATCCAGTGTCTTGGGAGGCTGAGGCAGGAGGATCACAAGTTCAAAGGTAGCCTCAGCAACTTATAAGTCCTTGTCTCAGAATAAAAAAAAATATTTTAAAAAAGGGCTGGGGATGTGGTTGAGCACTCCTGAGTTCAATCCCCAGTACCTCCCCCAAAAATGTAGTTTCAAAACAGGTTTGAAACATTAATAATTCTATCCTTCCATATTCCTCTCCTTCTAAGACTATTCTAATCCTGCAAAATATTTGTCTTTTACATGAATGATTTATATATCCACCCTGAAGACTTAAGCTCAGGATCCCAACAGCTGTGCATGAACACATGGCACATATGCTCCAGAGATACTTCCCAGAAGACCTGGGCCCTGGTCACAACTGTTCAGGATTTTAGCAGCACCATGTGCTGTGGGGCTCATCAGGTGGACACTCTGTCCTTCTAGGCATGTGAAACATAGGACTCATATATAAAACTGTAAGTGTAGAGGGTGCATTTTAAATGTTCCCTGTGAATGAATAAATGCTTAAATGAAGACATCTAATAGATAAGCACATGATAGTGTTTGCACCAAATCATAACCATGGGCCTTGGTTGCTGGCATAGTCTTGATAAGGGGCACCATTTTGGTAGTGCTTGTCTAAAAAGGTAGAATTGAACTTTGCTGAATGCAATTTGGGCAGGTATTTCTTTAGAAGAAAAGGACTAGCTTTTTTTTCTTTCTGATTTTTCCTCTATAGAAGTGGCACAGCAGTGGAGAATGAAGGACAGAGAGTCTCTTTCAGCAGGAGATGTCATGGGCATCTCAAATTAAGGTGAGCAGCAGCCCCTTGTTGTGTGGATGGACTTAATGTAACCAGCAAGAGAGTGCACATGTGATTCCATCTAAGTAAAATTCTAGAGAATGCAGAGTAGTCTACAGTGGAGAAAGCTCACCAGCAGTTACATGGAGCCAGGAACTCAGGGAGTGATGGATGGAAAAGAGGCATTCAGGGCAACAAGAATGTTCTGAGTATAGGGTGGTTTCATAGATACACACAGCATCAACTTTATAGACCTGTACCCTTTAAACATATGCACCATATTAATTATAAATTATATCTCAGCAAGGTTGGTTAAAGTTACCCATGTGTGAATTTAGGTCTTGCCTTTCCCCATCAGCCTATGGTCCTCTAAAGCCAAGGCCACGTCTTCCTTGTGTGGGCTGCACCAAGGTGGCAAAGCACTGCACCCAGGAGGCCTCTGACACAGAGACCAGTGTGAACCCACACACTTCATCTCCCAGCTGTGATCACTGGAGAAGCAGCCTAACCTGGGCCTCAGTTTTCTCATTCTTAACATCGGGACACAACACCTAATATACAGAATATTTGGAGAGGGTAATTGGTATGATTCTAAGTAAATCTTTGAAAATAATTGTTATGTAATAAAAATATATGATAGCTATTTGGCAAAAACTCAAGGTAAAATAAATATTTGGGATTTATTCTACCTTAGAGTGCACTTTGCTAAACAGTAATACATACAAAGTGTTTAGATTTTAAATTGAGTAGTTTTTTTTTTACTGTTTTGATATGAAATTTTAATATATTCTGTGATTTTTATGAGAAACATATTACCTGATTCTGTAGTGTTCTTTCCTTCTAACTTAGTGGCACCGTTCTTGGGTTATAGAAGGTGTCACAAGGAAGAAGTTTAACGCACAAATTTTCCATGCCAGACTGATGGTCTGACAGTTTGGCAAACACAGAGCATGGGTAATAGAGATTAATTTCCTGCTGCTTTCACAAATAGAAAAAAATGAAGAAAATTATGTGTTCTCTGAACCACTGTGTAGAATGTACACACATACATCTCATAGGCTTTAATCTCAATCCTATAAACAGCCTGTTCTGTTAGGTTCTGTTTTCTTTACCCAAGAGACAATTCAGAAGTGTTAAGTTAATTGCTTGATGCTGCCCACTACCATGTGCCAGAGTCAGGATTCAAAACCTGTCATAACGGAGGAACTTCCTGGCCTGTGCTGCACTGCCCTTCCCTGCTCTAGTCTTCTCTGCAAGAGCTGGAAAATAAGGCAGAGTGTCCATTCACATGTATCTCCTCAGCTAGGGATGTATGCATGGGACAGATGACTCAAAGTTTTCACTGCAGCATGTTTCCACCAATGACCACAAAATTTCTCTGAATGTTGCTTTTGGGGCTGCAGATAATTTTTAGAAAGTGTGAATTTACAGATACAGAATCCATGAGTAATAGGGCCAACTGTAAGTTGGTGAATCCATGGAGTGGGGAACTCTGTTATCTGTGTATCTGATATGGCCCCTGTAGGTCATCACATACTCAAATGTTAGCACTCAATAAGATAAACCATATTTGAGCTGTTTTTGAGTTATACAAGGATGGAGAACATACATATATAAAGTGTATTTATATCTTATGAGAGATAAATGATAATAACATGCAGAATTGCTAAGGTCATTCATTCTGTTACATTTTTAGTTAATGAATTAATTATTTTTCCATGTAATTATAGATCAATTCCTGAAATACAGGGCAGGGTTAAGTCTGCATGTACTCTGAAAGGATGCAGAGTCATTGCATTATGATTTCAATTTGAATATCAGAAAAACCTCATATTTTTCAAGGATGTTGTGTTCCTGGTAGTGGGATGTGGTTCAGAGTGAACTGAAGTGGAATTAGTTGTGGGTGGGAAGCCATTGACAAAGAAGAACCAGAATTTTCCATAAATGTAGGAGAGTTGAGATCTGTACTCTAGGAAGTAGAATTGGGAAAGTCCCAGCAATAGGTAACAACGACTTGTACCAGTGAAAAGGTGAGGGCAGAATGGAAATTTCTAGTGTGTGCCCTGCAGACTTCTGATTGGCAGGGAACCTAATTCTCTGGAGATGGGCTGAGTGGCATGGACAGATTACATTCTTTTTCTTGCTCCAGAGGAAAGGTTCTTCTTGAACTTCAACTTGCCCCAGAGCAGTGGTCCCATGGGTAGAGGGATTGCTCTGTAATGGGACATCTGTTACCATTCCTAAGTATCTAAGTGGATTACAGCCAGGCTAAACTTTGTGTCATCATCATGGGATTTATAAGAGCATGACCCTCCATTCCATTTTTCTGCTCTAAATGGAAATTTTATTCTGATTGCTCCCTTAACAATACTGGGCAAAATAATACAGATTCAAGTCCCTTAATCATGCCCACCCAAACTGCTGATTTTCTTTGCTATTCATTTTTTCCCTTTTAAAAAAGTAAAGCAGAGAAGATGGGAATTTTTTTTCCTCAAATTTGAAGAATAAAAAGTGATGCCCTCTCAGCTCAAACTGGGATTTTGAGGCTGAGAGACACATTAGTTATCACTATATATTATCATCTTTATTAAAAAGTTAATTTGTCCTAATCAGTTACACATTACAGTAGAACACATGGTTTATACCTTCTCATTCTTCTGGTTGTACATGATGTAGGGTTGTACAAGTCATATAATCATTTATGCACATAGGGTTATAAAGTCTGATATAGTCTACTATCCTTCTTGCCCCTACACCCGCTATCCTTTTTACTCGCCCTGTATAATCCAAAGTACTTCCATTCTTCCCTAGCTCCTTATTGTGAATTAGCATCCACATATCAGAGAAAACATTCAACCCTTGTTTTTTGGGGGATTGGCTTATTTTGCTTAGCATGATATTTTATAGTTCCATCAATTTACCAGGAAATACCATAATTTCATTCTTTGTTAAGCTGAAAAATATTCCATTATGTCTCTATACCACAATTTCTTTATCCATTAATCCATTTAGGGGCACCGAGGTGGCTTCCATATATTATTAAGATTTGTTCTATTATAATATTGATGTGTCTGCATCACTGTAATATGCTGATTTTAAGTCCTTTGGGTATAAACTGAGGATTGGGATAGCTGGGTCAAATGGTGGTTCCATTCCAAGTTTTCTGAGGAATCTCCATACTGCTTTTCATAGTGGTTGCACCAATTTGCAGCCCCACCAGGAATGTATGAGTGTACCTTTTTCCACACATCCTTGCCAACATTTATTGTTGCTTATATTCTTGATAATTGCCAGCATCATCATTTAAAAACAGAATTATTTTAACTTTACAAATTCATGGGTACTATGTGATAATCTGATGCTTATATATAGAATATAATGTTCAAATCAGGGCAGTTAACATTTTCACCTCAAACATTTCAAACTTTAAATTAACACAATAATAATACATATTTATGTGCTACAGTGTAATATTTCAACAGATGTGTACAGTGTGTACTGATCAAATCAGGATAAATAATATTTCTGTTCCTCTCATTCCTCATAATTGGGGCCTTTGAGCTCTTCTCTGATTAGACATAAAACAAGTGAATTATTGCAAAGAATTGTCTGCTGACATTTTTGAAGAGTACCAGAACTTATCACTTCTAGGTACTGTTTTGGTACACATTATATAAAGTCCCACTACCCCTTCCCTCAACACTTCCCGGCCTCTAGTATTACTGTTATACATTTAGATTGACTTTTAAAGAAACACACATATAAGAACATGCAGAATTTGACTTTTGAAAATATAATATCCTTCAATTCCATCCATTTTGCTGTAAATGATAGAATGTCATTCTTTTTAAAAAAAATCAATATTTATTTTTAGTTGTAGTTGAACACAATATCTTTATTACATTTATTTACTTTTATGTGGCACTATGTATTTAACCCAGGGTCTCATATGCACGAGGTGAGTGCTCTACCGCTGAGTCACAAGCCCAGACCTAGAATGCCATTCTTCTATGGCTGAGTAATATTTTATTATAAACAACTGTGTGTATATAGCACAGTATCTTTATCCATTCCTCCACTAATGGGCATCTGGGTTTATTCCATATCAGCTATTGTGAACAGTGCAGCCATGAACATGGGTGGCAAGTATCTCATTTCCTTTGGAGATATACCCAGAAGTGCAGATCAACTTTTAGTTTCTTGAAGAAGCTCCATCTCTTCTCCATATGGCAGTGTTAGTTTGCATTCCCATCAATAATGTATGAGAGTTCCCTCTAAACCACATCCCTGCCAGAATTTGTTTTCTTTTTGGTAATAGTGATTCTATCTAGGGTGAGATAGTGTATTTTAATTCTTTTTGCCATGATGGCTAAGTAAGTTGAGTGCTGTTTCTTTTTTTTCTTTTTCATGAATTTCTTGGCCATTTGAATTTACCCCTTTAAAAACAGACATGCAGACCAGTGGTACACAACAGAGTCAGAAATAACCCTGTGTACTTACAGGCAAATCATTCTCAACAAAGGTGCCAAAAACATGTCTTGGAGAAAGGAGAGTGGCTTGGATAAATAGTGCTGGAAAAACTGGATATTCACAAGGGGGAGATTTAAATTTGAACTCTATTTCTCACGATGAAAATCAGCTTGAGGACTGGGGTTGTAGGTCAATGGAGAGCACTTGCCCGGCCTGTGGGAGGCCCTGGTTTCCATCTCCAGTGACACAAAACAACAAAACCAAAAAATAGCAATGAGAACAGAATGGTCAGAAACTCAAATGTAAGACTTGAAACTCTGAAACCACAAGAAAAACTAGAAGAAATACCTTGTTACATTGGTATAGGCAATGACATTTTTCATAATTCCCCAAAAGTACAAGGAATAAAAGTAAAAAGTGATCAATAGGATTATTCAAACTAAGAAGTTTCTGTAAAGCAAATTTGCCATAGAGGGAAGAGACAGGCTGCAAAATAGGAGAAATATTTTGCACACTATTAATGTGACAAAGAGTTACTATGTGGAATATACAGGAACTTAAAACACTCAATGTCAAGAATCACATCAGCCACATCATCAACAAAAATTACTCCACAAATAACCCACTGTGATGCTGGGGAAGATTTGCTGCTCAGAAGAGCAGATCCTGGAGAGACGGGTACTTAGCTAGACCCAATTGCTCTCTGGCAACCTCTGTGGATTGCTTTGTGTACCAGGGTTACCCATTCAGGGTCACTGTGATTTCTGTTGATCTTCTAGTTAGTGACTTAAGTGAAATACACTTACAGATTCCCTAACATGATACTGATGTTGTGAAGTGGAAATGCCAAAAGTTCTTCTCTATGACTGGGATGGAGGTAAGAGTTTGGTTTCTATCTATGCTCAACTACTGCACCTATAAACATGGCTTAGTGGGTAGTGGGAGGCCACCACTTCCTCCTCAGGGAGCACATTTATAATGGTACCATTTTGCATGGGAAGGTGTTAACTTGTCTCAAATGACTTGGAGATTTTCTCTGGGTGTGAAAGATGGGATTTCTGATGTCACTCTTGAGCCACTCCCCTAATGATCCTTAGCAGGCAGATGGGGTTCTGGTCTGAGGCTTGGGGGAGAGGTCTGAGCTGCAGCTCCAGATCCAGGTGAAGAGTGGAGGAAGGGAAGTGACAGGTTTCAGTTGGTGGCTTGTCAAACTGGCTGTTTGGAGGAATCACTGGTTGAGTTGTGAGCCTTGCCAGAAGTCCCAACCTGACATAGACTTTTAAGAAAACATCTCTGCCAATTTTAACCAAGACTGATTTTTGGAATTTTGACTTTTGGAACTTCAAGAAAATAAACTTATTTTAACCTTTAAAGGAAGTAGTCAGTGGGGCTGTGTTTTGGCTCAGTGGTAGACCAATTTTCTAACATGTGCAGTGGGCTGGGTTTGATCCCCAGAACCCCCATGAAAATAAATAAAATAAAGCCATTGTGTCCAACTACAATTTTTATAAAAGTAATCTGTAACCTTTAGCCAATTATATCATATTGCTAGCATCAGTTTCTTCATCTGCAAAATGAGATCATGACCCATTTGCAGTTTTGTGATTGTGTTGTGAATTGATGCTTTATTTTCTGATGTGTCTTCATGACATGATGCCTACTCTTTCCTTTTTGCTCTTCTATACATTTTCATGTTGGGCTAGGAGAGCAAGGCAGTAATACTTTTTTGCTTATGCTGAAGATGTAAATTGAAATGAAGGCTAATATTGCCTAAGTCTGAATCTGCGAATGGATCAATTAAAGGGGGTGCCTCCAAATGCTGAGTCAAAAGACCAGGCTAAAGTGCTACATTCTTACCACTATTCTGCAAAACTATAGTTTAATGGAGCAAAAATATTTGCATCTATGTTTCTAGCACATTTTATGAGTGCTTTGCCTCATGGATTTATGAGGAGTTTAATCTAGTGCAAACCTCTCTTGTTTTTTCAGAAGATCCTCTTTATGGCTTGAGTTAAATATGTTTTTATGAGACAAAGTCTTTTTATGCATCTTCTAATATGGTGCAAGAGTGAAATAAATTGCACCTTGGGTTTGATTACTGGTGGTTTGAGTTAATGGGAAAAGGTAAGATGAAGAAAAACCACATTGCAAGGTTATATGACTTTATTAAATTATATTTACAGGTTTACTTGTCACAATTTTATACCAAAATTGTTTTTCTGGCATCTGTTTATCAGTATTTGCCACTTATTAGTGCCTGCAAATTACCTTTTATGGGAATCATGTACTTACAGTCATACTGGTGTCTAATAAACCAGAGCTCTCAAAGCTCACGTAATTTGCTGTTGTTAAGTTTTGCTTGTGTTTTTCTGGCTGGTGCACCTCCTGGTTCTCTCTCTTTCCCAAAAGTTTCAAACAATGATGACTCCATTTTTGTGAATGGGAAGGAAATGAAGAGCAAAATGGAGAGGCTGTAGTTGTGGCTCAGTGGTAGAGCACTTGCATAATATGCATGAGGCACTGGGTTTGATCCCCAGCACCACATAAAAACGAACAAATAATATAAAGGTATTGTGTCCATCTACAAATAAAAAATATTAATAACAAAAGAGTAAGGTGGACATGATAGTGAACTTCACCTACAAGCAACCTGGGAGGTGGAGGTCAATGTCTTGGTACCCAAACTCCTCTTGCAGATTGAGATCTCAGACACAAAGCTGAGCCAGATCAAGGGCTAGAGGGTTCTGGTGGCTTCCAACAGAAGGTGAGGAGCACAACACAGTGGGTTACAGTGGTCTGTGCTTGAGGTTCAGATAAATCTGACCTGGGACTCACTCATACTTTAATATTAACACCTCCTAGAGTACTTGTGGTGATGCAGTGAGATGACAGATGCACCTGGCACGAGACTTGGCTTTGGCAATAGCTGTTTTTCATCCATGTCTCATTCCTGTTCATTTCTGTGTTCCTCTTTCTCAGTCCCCTGCTAGTGGATGTTGGCCATTTTTCATGCACACATTGCAAAGATTAAGACTGTGAGCTCTGGAATGAGGCTTCATGAGTTTAAACCCTGGTTTTTCCACTTAAAGCTCTGTGAACTTTTGGCTTCACCTGTCCATTCCTCAGCTTATTTGTCTAAATAGAGGATAATAATATTACTGAAAAGATGTCCCAATAATTCAATGACATAATGTCCAGTAGACAAACTTCTAAAGATGAACTGCTTGCTCTCTAAGAATCCCATCTCCTGCTTCACCAGTCAAACATTGATCTGATAGTGTGGTGAGGGGACTTCACAGAAATAACTACAAACAACTTATCAATCTTATGGAGAGTACCCTCATGATCCAGATGAATCAGATAATCCATTTGAGAGCAGAACATTCTCTTTATTCTCATGGCCACACCATGCAGCCTATGGCCTAGAGGCTGGGTCCGAGAGTGTCCTTGCCTTCTTCCACTTTATTTACTTAGTTTCTCACTTTCACTGTATGAGACACCAGTGTTGGTATGCAAGAGTTTGGACAGGCTTAAAAGTCATCCTTCAGCCTGGAGAAAGAAGGAGCCCTGGACTAGAAGTCCTATCACTACACAGCAACTGGGTGATCCGTGCAGCAAGACATTAGAAACAGAAATTCTTTCTAGCTCATTAACAGCAATCAAGAGGGCTTCTTCTAAGCTCACACTGCCATGATGTACATCAACATTAGCCTTCTGAAGACAGACATTGGCAGCGATAGAGAAAACTTACACACCTTACTCTATGGCAAATACTTTTCCCATAAGTATCAGAAATTGACTCTATTCATTAAGTTCATCTTGATTAACCTCTGGAAATAGGAAAACTTCCTCCTAAATCTGATCAGGAGCTAGGCAAGTAGCTCAGTGTTGAGGCTGTACATAGCATGCAGAAGAACCTTAAATTTGATCCCAGCACCAATAATTATTTTAAATATTTATTAAAAATTTAATTTTAAGCAACTTCCCATTATGGTACTATCAAAAGGATAAGAAAAACATTATACTGGATTCCCCATCTGGCCCCAGGACATGACTCATGGGAGTCAAATCTAATCTCACAAGTGCTACAGACACAGAAATTGGGTCATATTCCACCTTCCACCTCCATCTCCCTCCCACACAGGCAGATCTACTCCTGATTTCTGAGAGCTTCCCCATCCATAAAAAGTCATGAGGCCAGGCCCATGAACAAAGAGCTTCTAGATGCCCTGGTCTAGTCCCTGTTTGATGCTTACTAATTGTGTGCTCATTGTCAAATCCCAGCACACCTTGGGGATTTTATTTTCTCTCCTATATAATGCAGATCACCTTTACCCAAGGACCTTAGGAGGATGTCAGAGCAGAGTAAATGCAAAAACCTGCCACAGGGGACAGCACACAGTGGTCAACAGGATCATCCCCTAGAGCTGCTGACCCGCCACGAACAGCAGCTCCCTGAGCTGAGTGTGTGAGGGACTGAGTCAAGAGACAATGCCTGAATTCAACCTGGGTTGACTCAGTCCTGAGATGTGTGACATGGACAATTCACAAATCATCTCTCAGTGAAGTTTCTCTTTTATTACATATGCAAAATTCCAGCTATGATACTCAGAAACAGTCAGAAGTCTCAAAATAAGAAGGAGCTATTTGTATCAGATTGTATCTCTGCCCTTATCCACAATCAGTGCCTGGAGAGCTTAGCTAACACCTCTTGATTCATTCCAGTCTGTGGCCTGAACTGCTCTGGCCTACTGTGCTTCAGTCTCCAATTAGCAGTCACCACAGCATGAAGATGTTTCTTTTAATCTATGGCTTTTGAGTAGTAATGGCTCATGAGCTGGTGGTTCAGTAGCCATGTCTCTCCCCTTGGCACCTCTCACCAAGTGTCCCAGGAAGGTCTTCTGAGGTGTTTTTAAGCTTCCTCACACCCTTTGTACCCCGAACCAACAATTTCCGTACAATGTGCCCAAATGTGCTTTCTCTAGCCCAGGACAACAGGCTTCTGGGTCAGGCTCTAGCCACAAATGACAGTGGATTTAAAGGAGTTACTGACTGCACCCACCACAACCCCATTGTTAAGATGGTCTAGAAGAAAACATGCAGGTGATTCCTATTACTGTAGCCACTTAGAACAAAGGTGTCCCTTTGAAGAATGCAACAAACATTTAAAGCCTCCTGGGTCACCTGGGTTTTGGGCAATAGGCTGTGAGAGAGAAACCTGACTCTGATACTAGTGGGCAGAGGAAGTGTGAAAAGTGAGTGGCTCTCACCTAGATAGACTTCAGCCTCCGTCAATGTGTAACTACTACCTCAGGGAGGGAGATCATGGGCACAAGGTAGAAATGCCTATCTGGCAACAATTGCTAAGACTCAGCCCCATAAGTTACAGCCCAAATATGGTATACTGAGTAAGTCCAAGGGCACTGCATTCTGTAGGGTCAAGGTCAAGACAGCCTGGTTGGAAGGCTGAATCTCATGCCTGGAGAAACTCCTTTTCAATTCCAGATACTGCAATCAAAGCTCTCAGTGAACTGGAGGGCATACAGGTGGGATGAAAGTTAAATTCTCTAAAATTAGGGCTTTGAGGTGCCCTAGAAAACAATCACAATGCAGGGATATGGAGTGAGTTAAGGGCCTGGTATCAGGGCTCAATGCCCTAGCTTCAGAGGTCATTTAAACTCTCTGCATCTTAGACACTAGAGGTGCTGCCATGGAGTTGGTTAGAATAGCTAAGAGGAAAGGGATCCCCCAAGGGATGCAGATGTCAAGATCTGCCCCCTTCATACTTTTCTCCCCACCAGGAAACATTCTGCAAAGAGGTCAGCTGCCAGGCAGGAACTTAGGAACACTTGTGATTGCAGGTGGAAAGCTGCTCACTGGTAACTTCACTTGAAGTTGTTTCTTTGTTTCAGAAACTGATCTTTAGAAAAGGCCTGGAAGAACCAGCTTTAAACAGTCAAAGATACACAGCTCCTTTTCTAAGTCACACAGAAAAAACTTTGCTCACAGTAACTCATTATAATGCTAAATTCTCTCCCCTAAATGCAGTGAACCTGCCATTCATTTGGTTTGGTACTGGGAATAGAAGCCAGGGGTGCTTTACCACTGAGCTACATTTTGTGGTACATATTTCTCAGAACAAAGGAAAGAGAATATGATGCCATCTCTATCATTGTGAGCCTGTCAGAAATGAGTTTTGAACATTCTTGCTAATTTGTTGTATAGAAATAGAATGCCCAAACAGGAATGTGTATTAACTTATATGAAGACAAAGGCTGGTATGTAAAATGAAACTAACCAGAATATATAAGGGATCACTCCTACACTAAATGCTCAGCCTTTGGATAAGAATCCACTGAGGCTGGATACACACAAATAAACACTGCTTCCTATTGAATACTCTGGTTTGAGAATCCCATGCAACATTTTATTCTGTTTTGCTTGATGAAAAAACTCACTTATCTTATCCTTCTCATTGATTATATATATATATATATATATATATATATATATATATATATATATATATATATATATATATATATTTACCAGTTTGCTTAGAAGTATTTACATACTATGAGAACTAAAAAGAACACAAGAGGTTTTCTATGGCAATAATTCATGTGGCTTCTATAGAAATTGTGAAAATGCCTGGAGATGTAGCTCAGTGCTAGAGGTATTGCTCCGCATGTACTAGGCCTTGAAATATAACCATCAACCCTGCAAGAAAATAAAAGGGAGAAAGAAGGAAGGAAGGAAGGAAAAAAGGAAGGAAGGAAGGAAGGAAGGAAGGAAGGAAGGAAGGAAGAAAAAAGATAAGGGACAGGAGGGGAGAGAAAGGAATGAATAATTACAACAAAAGACAAATGGTACAAATCCAAGTATATGATATACTAGATCTTTAAATTTTTTACAGAGCTTTAGAATTTTAGTGACATCAAACTGGGTGATATTATGACATTACAGAATGGCACATAATAAGTTCTGCCTTGGCCTGGCCTAAAACAAACCAACAGGTGGGTGACCTGGAGAGATCTCCTCCCTGGCTTGATTGAGACAGGTTTGAACCTGTGCTGCCTCAGGATGTACAGCATAGTGAAGGGGCCACGACTTCTCTGACAGACAGTGTGAGTGTACTAGTCCCCTGGGAGCCCATGACCAGGGCTTTTCATGCCCATGTCTGAAGCACTCCCCACCCCCTGCTGGTTCACAATGGTCTGCTCCATTGCCTGGCACAGGTTTGGTCCTGACCAAAGACTTGTGTGTCCACAGCCTGTTGAGGTGTGGCTGGGCATGGTGTGGTTGTGGAGGGAATAGCATGATGAAGGATCAACAGCTGCTCCTCAGCCCTATTTTGGGGTGGTCCTGGAAGAAGTAATCAGGGTTGTGGTGTGTGTTGTCTGAAGAAATGGAAACACATCCTAGTCCTTATGGCTGTCCATGGGAGTTGTTGATATGTTCAGCTATTGGATTTTTTGTTGTTCTCTTGTTTTTGTGGAGAAGTTATCAGGATGTGAGAAGCAGGTGTTATGTGAGAAGAGGAAAAAAAGCTTGCTCTAAACTTTTCTGGACTAATTGAAGAAAAATGTAAACTACTTGGAAAAGTTAGTCTTGTTCAAAAAGTGTATGAAGGCTTAGAGTCATCTTTAAAGGATGCCATTTTGGAGAAGGAGTCGATAGAAGCAGAAACTTTGGAGACCATATATGAAAACCTGGATAGGTCCATATCTAAACTTGAGGATGAAATACTCTTTCTAGAAAACAAGCTAAAAGTAGAGAAAGCTAAGCATTTTCAACAGGGTGAATTG
This sequence comes from Marmota monax, assembly GCF_021218885.2. Classification (NCBI taxonomy): domain Eukaryota; kingdom Metazoa; phylum Chordata; class Mammalia; order Rodentia; family Sciuridae; genus Marmota; species Marmota monax. Next base: position 72,600 of record NW_026692943.1, read on the forward strand.
ATGATGGGTATACTAAAAATAATTAAGTCCCTAGAAGATGAATCTAAATCCCTTAAATCTCAAGCTAAAATAACCTTAAGAATATTTAAAATGAATAAAGAAGCAGTTAGAGTAGCAATAAAAGAGTCTTTGAATGAGAATTCTCAACTTCAGGAAAGTCAGAAATAGCTTTACAAGAAGTCGAGGTATGGAAAGAGAGAGTGAATGGCCTCAATAAACAGAAAATGGCATTTGAACACTCTAAAGTACATACAGAACAAGTTCTAAGAGATAAAGAAAATCACATTAAATCTCTGACTGAACACTTTCCACAGATTAAACATTGGGTTCCTGTGCCTGCAAAAGTCCTAATGATGGTAACTTGGAATTGGAAATGGAGAGTGAATCAGAAATTGATGCTCACGTAGAACATCAGCCAAAATGGCCTTTGAAAAAAAACTAGTATATGTTGCAAAGTTAAAGGCCTCTTTTATAACTTTAGAAAGAGAAAGAAATCAAATTTCTACTTTATTATCTGTAGTAATTGAAACAAAGGAAGATGTTATTGGACATATTAAAAATCTTAAGACAAAACAAGCATCTTTACAAGCAGAAAATACACAGTTTGAAAGTGAGAATCAGAATCTTCAGCAGAAACTTAAAGTCATGATGGAACTATATCAAGAAAATGTAATGGAACTCCAAAGGAAATTAATAGGAGAGGAAAATTTCTAGATAGAGCAAGAGGAGAAACTTTCCAAAGTGGAAGAAAAGATCAGCCATGCAACTAAACCATTGGAGACCTAGAGAAATCGAGCCAAAGATCTTGAAGAAAAATTGGAGAGAACCATTCATTTTTATCAGGGGCATGTTATGTAGTATGAGAAAGAAGTACATGTTACTGAGTTCGCAGCTCAAAGTGCTGAAAAAAACCTCAGTGATTTAAGGGAACAAAATGCTCACAACAGACAAAAATTAACTGAAATGGAATTCAAATTTAAACTTGCAGAAAAAGATCAATCTACACTTGATGTTTCAAATACAGCTTCTAGCAGAGAGCATTCCCCAAATGGTCCCTCACCATTGGGTCAACCTTCATCTGAAGTGAAAGATTCTCTTTTGGAAAAGAAGGGTCCACTCAGACTCTCTTCTTTGGTGCCAGTGGGAGAAGGAAGAGGCTCAAGGGGCCTAGAGAATTCTCTGGACCATCCAACTAGCAATGAAAGAAGAGAAGCAAACTGTGATACGTTAACTGATCCTCAGAGAGCACCTTCTGACACTGAGCCCCTGGCACCTCCATGTGAACAGGCCCATAGGATAATGATCCCTCCACCAGGCCAACTATATTCTGATCTACAGCTTCCTCTACAAAGGCAAGGTGGATGTTATTCTAATTATGTTAGACCATCTGTATCAGCAGATTTCTAAAGTTCCACTATGATGCCTTTGGATCAAATGGATGGGCCTCCATCTTCAGGTATGGAATCCAGTGAGTGATTCATCTCTCTCTGCAGAAAATGAAGCAACTGGCTCTGGCTTTGCTTTCTCACCTTTCCATCCAATCAGACATCCATTTTTTTTTTCCCGTGGATCCAAGTAGTCAGTTCATGAGAAGAGGACCTTTTTTCCTCCACCTCCTCCAGGAAACTTGTATGGAGCATCTAAAGAATATTTTTCACTGGGCCCACCACCCCCTCTATTCTCAATGGGACCATTGTGTTTTCCTCATTATATGCCTCCACCTCCCACCCCAGTATTTTGAAAGTAGAAGTGAATTCCATTCAGGGTTGAGTCCACCTTCAAATGAACCTGGTACTGCACATCTAGAAGCACAACAAAAAATATGACAATATTTTTTATCTGCCTTCAAAAGTAATTTATCTCTCATTTTTAGTTTAAGTAACTGCTTTATTTTAAGTGGTTATACTTTTGCTCCAATTGAAGTTAATGGAAATATAATTTTCAGGATAGTATTTTGTAAATAAAGATGGTTTAAATATGAATCTTATGAGTAAATTATTTTCATTTTATCTTATTCTAGAGATTATAACATTTAATTTGATTAATGCACTATTATATGAAAATAAATGGAGTTTTATACATGTAATCTTGCAGTTGGGGGAATTTTAAACATTAAACAAATGCTGTCCCTTTATTCAAAAACATATTTACTGTGGTTGTAGCAAATGTGAAAGTACCTTTATGCTTAATAAAATATTTTAATTGATTTAAAGTTTTGTTTGGCATTGATAATAAAAATCAGCTAGTTTTCCTGTAAAACAGAATACTCTAGAGAATATTAAGATTTAATCAGAAAACACAACTAAATATGTCATGGAAATAGGATATTTCAAATATAAAAAAATCAGTTCTCAGAAAACTTGTAGAATTGGAAACCATAATTTAAGTTCACTCTGTTCCTATTTTCCTTTACATCTTCTTTATTTTATACCCATTTTGCTGTGGTTCACTGATTTGGGGAGTGTCCTACTCTTTGTTTTGTTTTCAGAGAGAAATTTCTAAAATATAAATGAATTATTAGGACACTGAAGTTAAGAAACAAAGACATAACTCCAAGTGTTATTGTTAGATTCAATAGTCATAAAATGACACTGCTAATCTAACATAAATGTTTGAAGTCCTTAATCTCAATTTCTATATTATTGCAAATAAATAACAATTTACAAAACTGCACCAGTCCTGAGAGGGCACTTTGAGCAATGTTTCTCTGATAGAGACCAAGAAAGAACATTTATTAAAAATACCCTAATTAAGAATTAGTGGTTAAAGTTTTTTTTTCAAGTGTTAAATATACTCTTTAGATTTTTGTAAAGAGTATACATTCACATTCAATATAAATGTAGATATAATTTTCTTCTTAAATATAAGAAACAGCTTTATCATAATTGATATCCCGTGAAGACTTTCAATGATACTTGAGCCCATGATTTATTTAAGAGAGAAAAAAAAATGGGCATTGAAAAAGAACCTCTACAAGTTCAATAAATCTAATCTGTTTTCCCTCAAGAGTAACACTGGTTGTTAAATCAATCCTATAATTTTTACTTTCCAGCATAAAACATTAGTCACTCTAAATGAGTGGAAGACAAGTCTACATTCATGATCTAATAAAATGGACTGATGATTCCCCCACTGATGTTAATCCAGATTACTTCTGTCTTAACTACTACAGGAGAATAGTTGCTTGTATATTTCATGTTTTATCCCAAGAAACTGAAAATAAGGTAATTTCAGGTTGAAAACGTAACTGAAATGCCTAAATACCATGATACAGTCCTATAACAAGTTATAGCTTCAGAAGAAAAACCTGAAAGGCACTTCTAAATATGACACCATTTATTGAATCAGGTTACAACTTTGTTTACAGGTCTGAAAATGAAAGTTAAATAAAATAAAACAATATTAAACTTGGCAATTTATAGAAAAATAAGGAAATAATAATTCCAAAAATTAAGTCATATACACAGTACATATTTATATGCACTTTACCTAAATAATTGGGCTCTTATTGTAAAAATCAAAATTCTCATAACTAAAGAAAAGTCTTGGGCTGGAGATGTGCCTCAATGGTAGATCTCTTGCTTTCCAGGTGGGAGAACCTGAGTTCAATCCTCAGCATAAAAATAATTAAGTGAAATAAAGGTATTGTGTCCAACTACAACTAAAGATAAATATTAAAAAAAGAAGAGTCCTGCTCCTGATATTTAAGCTGTCATTAAAAGAATAGTCTTTTTTACATGATTTATGTGGAGAAATATATCACCAGTGAAGGAAACTAATAGGTATATGATTAAGTGTCTTATTTATAAACGATTTTTATTTGTTGATAGACATTTACTTTATTCATTTATTAATATGTAGTACAGATTATCAAACACAGTGCCTCACACATGCTGGGCAGGTCTCTGCTACTAAGCCACAACCCCAGCCCATGATTATGTTTTAATAACCACTAACAATAATCTAAAAAGGAAATGGGCATATCTCTATTATCAAAGAAATAAAGCCAAAAATAGATAACAACAATAATTAGACCTGAATTATTTTCTAATGTTCTACTCATTATACATATTCTTTGATTCTACAGTGGTTTAACAAATGAAATGTTTATGAAATGTTTCCTAGCACTTGGCCAGTATCTACCCTTTGACAACAAAGGAAATGGGTATGGTAGAATTCATTTCATGAAGTAATTTCATATACCCAAGGATATCAATATTCCTTAAATATGCTATGGACCTGAGACTACTGATATTGAGTAAAATGATAGTGTTTAATAAAAATTGAGAACTTGGGTTTTGAACCAGCAATAGAGTGATCACCTGGAACCTGCAAGGTCCTGGGTTTGATCCTCCACACCATGTATAAATAAATGAAGGTATTGTGTCTATCTAGAACTAAAAAATATTTTTTTAAAAAATGGTTGATTGATTGTATGTCCTCCTCTGAGAAGTGTCTGTTCAGGTCCTTGGCCCATTTGTTGATTGGGTTGTTTGTTCTCTTATTGTCTAATTTTTTTGAGTTCTTTGTATACTCTGGATATTAGGGCTCTATCTGAAGTGTGAGGAGTAAAGATTTGTTCCCAGGATGTAGGCTCTCTCAACAAGTACATGAAAAAATGCTCACCATCTCTAGCAGTCAGAGAAATGCAAATCAAAACCACCCTAAGATACCATCTCACTCCAGTTAGATTGGCAACCATTATGAAGTCAAACAACAACAAGTGCTGGCGAGGATGTGGGGAAAAGGGTACACTTGTACATTGCTGGTGGGACTGCAAATTGGTGCAGCCAATTTGGAAAGCAGTATGGAGATTTCTTGGAAAGCTGGGAATGGAGCCACCATTTGACCCAGCTATTCCACTTCTCGGTCTATTCCCTAAAGACCTAAAAAGAGCATGCTACAGGGACACTGCTACATCAATGTTCATAGCAGCACAATTCACAATAGCAAGGCTGTGGAACCAACCTAGATGCCCTTCAATAGATGAATGGATAAAAAAAAATGTGGCATTTATACACAATGGAATATTACTCTGCATTAAAAAATGACAAAATCATAGAATTTACAGGGAAATGGATGGCATTAGAGCAGATTATGCTAAGTGAAGCTAGCCAATCCCTAAAAAAACAAATGCCAAATGTCTTCTTTGATATAAGGAGAGGAACTAAGAACAGAGTAGGGTCGAAGAGCATGAGAGGAAGATTAAGATTAAACAGGGATGAGAGGTGGGAGGGAAAGGGAGAGAGAAGGGAAAATGCATGGAAATGGAAGGAGACCCTCAGAGTTATACAAAAGTACATACAAGAGGAAGTGAGGGGAAGGGGAAAAATAATACAAGGGGGACAAATGAATGTCAGTAGAGGGGGCAGAGAGAGAAGAGGGGAGGGGAGGGGAGGGGAGGGGGGATAGTAGAGGTTAGGAAAGGCAGCAGAACACAACAGACACTAGTATGGCAATATGTGAATCAATGGATGTGTAACTGATGTGATTCTGCAATCTGTATATGGGGTAAAAATGGGAGCTCATAACCCACTTGAATCAAAGTGTGAAATATGATATGTCAAGAACTATGTAATGTTTTGAACAGCCAACAATAAAAAAATAAAAAATAAAAAAAATAAAAAATGGTTAACATGGAAAATTTCACATCATGTATATTTTAACCAAAATAAAACATTTAAAGTGGAAAACAAACAACTGAGGGGTGCCAGAGAGGGAGCTGTGAGTACTCACTGAGATGGGTTATCAGTGAGGATGGCAGGTGGCCTGATTTCAATAGGTGTTTTAGGTGGTGCTACATCCTGGGATATCCTTTCTGGTGAGGTGTCTATTTGAGGATTCATTTGGGAGGGCTTGGTTGGTGATGGAATGCCATCCATAAATCCTTGCCTGAAATTTTGGATGGATGAGTCATTATACCATTAGCTATATTAATATTGCTTAAAAAGACAACTTGCAACTTTTAATTTTTGTCCTTTTTTTCAACATACAACTTTATGAAGGTCAAAAATATGACAAATGTGGCCTCCTATTCTGAGAGTGTTTTAAAGTGATAGATTCCTGGAAATAAGAAATGACAAATTCCTTTGGGACATGTAAACTCTATTCAAAATATTAATATACTTTAGGTACCCATAGGGAAATTCTGTGATATACACTACATGATGCACTTTTTCCTGAGTCACCTCTCTTACATTAGCCCATGCCTCTAAGAACAGCATCTCCTGGAGACTGCAGGGCCTGTTGCCTGAGAGCAGTGAGCTCTGACCTGAGTAACCTTGATAGTGGCTCTCTGGTGAGGGTCAGAGGAAGGCAGGAATGGTGAAGTCTAGACAGGGCAAAGGAATGGTATGACAAGAAATATTCTGGAATATGCTGCCTTCTGTCTGAATGACCTGCTGAAGGAACAGGTGTTGAAAGGGATTGTGGCCCAGGGAACTTGGGGGAGAAACCATGGAAAGCATGCAGTGAAACCTGGGTTGTCCTAGTCAGTAAGCCTGTCTCTAACAGTGCCTGGAGAAGTGAGTGGCTGTCTGCACATGGGACAAAGTGCCAAGTGGCCCTTCCTTCATCAAGGATAAAATCAGGGCCTTCAGCATCTTAGTTAGACCCTGTCTTTTTGTGACTGGCTTCTTTGAGTTAGCCTAGTATTTTCAAGGTTCACTCATGTCGTAGCATGTTATCAGTACTCCATTCCTTGCTATTGCAGAATAACATTCCATTAGATGGATATGCTGTATTTATTAATCTATGTTGTTATTTGAGTCAATTGTACTTTTTGGCTATTTGAATAACACTGATGAGAACACTCATAAACTTTTGTGTGCATGTCTAATTTTGTTTCCCACACCTAGGAATGGGACTGCTGGATCACTTAGTAAGTCTCTGTCTAACATGGAAGAAGTTTCCAGACTGTGCTAGAAAGCAGCCGCATCCTTTACATTTCCATCCCCAGGTCACTGTGTATCTTTTTCTCTGAGAACATATGCTATTTTCCATGTCTATGATTGTAGCCATCATTCTAGCCATTAAGTTGTCTCTTTTTATGACTTTGATTTGCCATACCTTAATGATCAATGATAAATGGTGACTGTTTTGCAAACATAATGATCTTCAGAGAAGTGCATATTCACGACTTTGGGCACTTTTTTTGGATTTTCTTTGTTGCTTAGTTGTAACAGTTATTTGTATACTTTGGGTAACACTCATTTCTGAGTTATAATCTAAGATTTGCAAATATTTTCTTCCATTCTGTGAGTTGCCAATTCAATTTCGTAGTGCATTCTTTTATGCTCAAAAGCTTTTATTTTCAACAAAATTCAAGTTACTTATTATTTCTTTTGTTGCTTAACTGGTGCCTTATATTAGTAACCACTACTAAATGTAAGGCCAAAATGATGTATTCCTATGTTTTTTCTAAGAGTTTGCAGTTTTAGCTTTGCATTGAGTTCTGTGATATATTTTGAGGGTGAGTGTATGTGTGTGTGTGTGTATACACGTGTATGTGTATACACATGTGTGTGTATATGAAGTGAAGTCTGACTCCATTCTTTTCTAAATGTTTATCTGTTCTCTCAGCACCCTTTGTTGAAAAGGTCCTTTGTCATTGATATGCCCATGCATTCTTGGTGATTCCTTAGCACATCATAATATTGACCATATATATAAGGGTTTTCTACCAAAACTCATTCATGATTTGTTCTTCAGAAAAGGAGCCATGAAAGCCCCTTGGTGACACGTTTGCTCTCTTTAGCCTTTCCAGCACACTGCACACTGTCCACCTGCAGGTAAAGGTATAGACTATGCTTCTAGAGGCTGGGCTGTTTCTGGTATCAGGCCCTGAGGACTCCACTTCCAATGAGCCCTCATGCCCATACCTCTGTGTCCATATGACAGATTAGCAGCTCTGAGCAGCTCTGCCAGATGACACCCTAGCTGCTACTTGACCAAGCACATGTCCATCTAGACTGGCCAGAGACCCAGGCACATTGAACACAAAATGGACTGTTAGTCCCCTCAGGTGCATAGATCCAGGTGACTATCACACAGGTTTCTTCATAGGATGCCATCCAAAGGGGAACAGGAGCACATTCTGTTCTAATCCATCCATGTGGCAATTAGATATTGATTGTATGGGTAGGGCCCTTGACACTTTGGACCTCAATTCCTCTGGTGAGGGGAGTGGATTGAGTCTTCTGAGTTGATTCCTTTGAGGCAGGGAACAGGTTTGGGTTGGAACAGGGGGAAGTGGGTAGCCAATTAACTGGGCCCCTATAGGCTGGCTTCCTGTGTGAACTTCCCCAAGACCCTGAAGGGTCCTTCCTCCTAGGATGGCACCTGGAGCCCTCCTACCCACACACTCAGGACTCAAGAGCTAACTCTGTACCCTGCACCTGCTCACCTCTGGGAACTAATCACCCATTCATCTTTATGAACAGAACTTTCTGTTACATTTCTACCAGTATCCACTGCTTGGCAGAAATTCCGCTTTCTCTGCTCATATTTGCCCTAAAAATTTTCAGAGAAATAGAGTGTGATTTCTATTTTTGATATAATTTGAGTTAGATCATCATACAAACTTTATTTTTCTGAAACATATTTTATGTATGTAAGTATGCCCACAATTGTATTTTTTTTGGTAAATAGTTGGACCTGGAGAATCATGCTAAATGAAATAAGCCTGACTTGGAAAGTCAAGGGATGCCTTTTCTTATATGTGGAAACTGCAAATAACAAAACCAAATAAAAAAGGAATCTCAATAAAATAGAACAGCCATCTTTAGAGTAAAGAAAGGAAATGGAGAGAGAGGTAGAAGAAAAGGGCATTGGGAAGTACAGCAGAACAAAATCAACCAAATTATGCTTTGTCCTTGTGTGAAAATACCACACCGAAATCCAACTTTTATAAGTAATTATAATGCATTAATTTAAAAAGGAACAAAAGAAGGGAAAAAAGTAGATAGAGCATAACTTAAATGCCATATTTTGATCAATTTCATATATTTTCTTCCCTTTCTTTTGTTGCTTAACTGGTGCCTTATATTAGTAACCACTACTAAATGTAAGGCCAAAATGATGTATTCCTATGTTTTTTTTCTAAGAGTTTGCAGTTTTAGCTTTGCATTGAGTTCTGTGATATATATTGAGGGTGTGTGTGTGTGTGTGTGTGTGTGTGTACACGTGTATTTGTGTACACATGTATGTGTATATGAAGTGAGGGAGGGAGTCTGACTCCATTCTTTTCTAAATGTTTACCTGTTCTCTTAGCACCCTTTGCTGAAAAGGTCCTTTGTCACTGACATGCCCATGCATTCTTGGTGATGCCTTTCCACATCATAATATTGACCATACACATAAGGGTTTTCTGCCACAATCAATTCATTATTTCTTCTTTAGGAAAAGGAGCCATGAAAGGCCCTCAGTGAAAGGTTTGCTCTCCTTAGCCTTCCCAGCACACTGCACAGTGCCCACTTGCAGGTATAGGTAGAGCCTATGCTTCCAGAGGCTGGGCTGTTTCTGGGTCTCAGGCCCTGAGGACTCCACTTCCAATGAGCCCTCATGCCCATACCTCTGTGTCCATATGACAGATTAGCAGCGCTGAGCAGCTCTGCCAGATGACACCCTAGCTGCTACTTGACCAATCACATGTCCATCTAGACTGGCCAGAGACCCAGGCTCATTGAACCCAAAATGGACTGTTAGTCCCCTCAAGTTCATAGATCCAGGTTACTATCACACAGATTTCTTCATAGATGTCATCCAAAGGGGCACAGCAGCACATTCTGTTCTAATCCATCCATGTGGCAATCAGTTGTACGGGTAGGGCCCTTGACACTTTGGACCTCAATTCCTCTGGTTAGGGGAGTGGATTGAGTCTTCTGAGTTGATTCCTTTGAAGTTGGGGACAGGTTTGGATTGGAACAGGAAGAAGTGGGCAGGCAATTAATGAGGCCCCTTTAGTGTGGCTTCCTGTGTGAACTTTCCCAAGACCCTGAAGGGTCCTTCCTCCTATGATGGCACTTGGAGCCCTCCTACCCACACACTCAGGATTCTTCAAGAGCCAACTCTGTACCCTGCACCTGCTCATCTCTGGGAACTGATCAACCATTCATCTTTGTGAACAGAACTTTCTGTTACATTTCTATCAGTATCCACTGCCTGGCAGAAATTCTGTTTCTCTACTCATATTTCCCCTCAAAATTTTAAGAGAAATAGAGTGTGATTTCTATTTTTGGTATAATTTGAGTTAGATCATCATGCAAACTTTATTTTTCTGAAACATATTTTATGTATGTAAGTATGCCCACAATTGTATTTTTTTTTGTAAATACTTGGACCAGGAGAATCATGCTAAATGAAATAAGCCAGATTTGAAAAGTCAAGGGATGCTTTTTCTTATATGTGGAAACTACAAAGAACAACACCGAATAAAAAAGGAATCTCAATAAAATAGTACAGCCACCTATAGAGTAAAGAAAGTAAATGGAGAGAGAGGTAGAAGGAAAGGGCATTGGGAGGTACAGCAGAACAAAATCAACCAAATTATGCTTTGTCCATGTGTGAAAATACCACACTGAAATCCCACTTTTATAAGTAATTATAATGCATTAATTTAAAAAGTAACAAAAAAAAGGAAACAAGTAGATAGAGCAAGGCATCAGGGAAAGAAAGAAAGAGAAGAAAAGATAAGAAATTGATCAAATTATGTCATGTACAAATACGGCATAATGAATACCACTACTATGTATATTTTTTGAAAATTCAATCACTTTATTATTGATGATGATTTATTCAGACACATAATATTGAGGTATGCATCGTGGGCTTCATCTTTACAAAACAAATCAAAAAAAGGATAATAATTGTCATACTCAGGAGATCCTCAGATTGCAGTCCTAGGCCAAAATTGTATTTGTATTTTAACTTTTGTTCAAAATTTTACTAATAGTTTTATATGCCATAGCTCAGAGAGCATACTAGGCTTCACAAGCAATAATAAGAAACACTGTTGTATTTTAAATAGTAGATTTCTTCAAGATATGAATAAGTCTTAAATGTAAATATTTCAGACTCATAATTACATGACAACTAACAAGCTTTTGGTTTTCATCCCCTACTTTAAGGTTAAAGGAAAACTCCTTCGACATGTTACATTTAGTAGAGTTTCTAAAGCAAGGAAAAGAAAATGGAAACAAATTACTCACTTACTTGTAATCCTCAGGACTTGAATAGCTTCACAGAACTTATGCCTCCCATGTGACAGGGAAGCGCTGATGAAGAGGAAAAGTGAGGCTGAAAACAGCTCCCCAGGTCATACAGAACTCCATTCCTAAGATTCCACAATTCACACACTCAGCCCTGCCATTTCTGAGACTCTGTTGTGTTATGAGTATCCTCTGAACTAGGCTTTCATTAGGTAGGGTGAGCACTACCTTCATTGGCAAAACCCAGATTCAAGGGTGGAGTAGTCCTCAGGCCAAACCGAATTTAATGTAATATGACAAAGTGTTAAGAAATGAGTAGCACATCTGATTTCTACAAATTATTTTAGAAAATGTCCTCTGAGATTGTAAATAACACTACTTTAACATATTTTTGATTCAAGTCTAAATTAACTTAACAATAACTTAGACTGCGTACAGTGGTTTGTATGTAACAAGCCAAATGAATACATCATGTAATAAAAGAATTGTGAAAACTGTGACTAAGGAACTTCCCAATGATAAATGGTTTTTGGACCTGTATTTCAGAAAATCCTACAGTGTACATAGTAATACATAGATAATTCAGGATGAGTGCTGAATATGTATGGATATGGAGCACATTTTTTTGGTACTGTGAATTGACCTAAGGGGCATACAACCACTTAGCCATATTTCCAGACATTTTTTATATTTTATGTATACAAAGAGTGTTTCACTGAGTTTCTTAATGCCTCACTTTTGCTAAGGTTGGTTTTGAACTTGGTATCAGCCTCCCTGAGATGCTGGGATTACAGGCACATACCACAGTGGAACAGTTTTTAGTGTGCTCAAGGGCCTGGACTCAATCTCCAGCCCTGTAAAGAGAGGGGGGAATTAATTTAATTTATGTAGTTTGAAAACTTGGGCTGGGTTGGTGGCTCAGAAGTAGAGTGCTTGCCTAGCATGTGCAAGGCCCTGGGTTTGATCCTTAGCACCACATGCAAGTAAATAAAATAATGATATTGTGTCCAAGTGTAACTAAAAAAAAAAAAAAAATAAAACATTTTAAAAACTCAATATCTATATGAAACATATTTCAGACTGCAAAATATTTTAGTGTAATGATCATTAAAAGTTCCCATTTTGCTAGGCACAGTGGCACATGCCTATAATTTCAGTGATTTGGGATGCTAAAATAGGAGAATTACAAGTACAAGGGCATGTTTAGCACCTTAGGCCCTAAGCAATTTAGTGAGATCATGTCTCAAAATTCAAAAAAGAAAAAGTGATGGAGATATGGCTCTTTGGTAAAGGATCCTTAGGATAAATTATCTATACAAAAAAAATCAACTGGGTGAATTTTAACATGTATACAATCCTGCAATCTCAGTTACTTTGGAGGCTGGGGAGAGAATGGAAAATTCAGGGCAGCCTAGGCATCATAGAGAAATCCTGTCTCAAAATAAATAAATAAGTGTGGGGATGTAGCTTAGTGGTAGAGTTCCCATGGGTTCGAGCCCTAATATAAATAAAATTCACATAAGACATTGTTGTTTGCTACATGAAATTTAAATAACTCAAAATGTAAGTAAAGCACAGAAAGAATGATGAACACCATATCACAGAAAAAAACTTCTCAAATACTTGATTTCTTAGATGATCTTGTACCTCTGTGAACTTCAATGATAGTCAGTGTATTTACATTTATTACAAAGGATATCAGTGCTATGAGGATACTAATATTCACTGACAACTTAATTTGATATTTATATTTAATTAATTTTATCAAGATCAAGGATGCTTTCTAAATTCAGGTCAGTACATCCAAGAAAAAGTTTTGGGATTTATGGTAAACTGGCATGTTTATTTTACAACAATACAACCGCTTAACCTTTAAATCTTTGTTTAACAAGATATTATCAGGGCTGGGGTACAGCTCAGTGGTAGAGCACTTGCCACTCACATGAGAAGCACTGGGTTTGACCCTCAGAACCACATAAAATTAAATAAAATAAATAAAGATATTGTGTCCATCTTTAAAAAAATCATAAACAAAGATACCATTGTCTTCAGAAGCTGTACATTTCTACTCATACCGCATGTTGAATAACACTGAAAATCAGATATTTATTTTTCTTCAAATGAATTAGCTGTAATGTTGATTTATGTTGCTGATCACTTTGTATACAATCACAATTAAATCCTAGGAATGTTTATCTTCCAGCAAGTAGTATTCTTAAACAGTGAAAAAAAAAAAGAATTGTTCATCTGTTGGATACAGAACTATTCAAAATCAATTTATGCTGATTCATCAGAGAACTGTAGATATATTTTAAAGGTAATGTGAACAAACCTTTCTGCTTTAATTAACACCTAATAAATATCTGATTAAGCTATGAGACTGAATATTAAGTATTGATCAAATCCATTAATGAATTCATATTTATAAAGAGCTTTAGTTCTCATTAAATATATCAGGTGTTCAAAACCATTAACCTCAAGTTGACTTTGTAAGATGGCGGTATAAACTGGGGTGACAAGTCCTATTGTGGGGTGTCCCCTAATCCTTCCACCAGCTCCTATGAGTTAGGATAGTAAATAGACTCTCACCTACTCACCCTGTGCTCAGGCTGGTGGGTAGTCATTAGCTCAGTGACTACTGGCTCACAGCAGTACACTTTTGGAGTGTCTGTTTTTCTTATAACAATCTAGACCTAATGTTAGGATTAAATATCCTTTTCATACAATAATGATGATTTCTTCCCCTGCAGTACTGGGGACTCCCGGGTCTCTCACGTTCTAGGCAAGTGCTGTGCCACCAACCTATATTCCAAGCCTCCTTTAAATCTTATTGTGAGACAGGGTTTTCCTACATTGCATAGTTTGGACTCAATTTTATAATACTCCTGCCTCAAATTCCTGAGTCATTGAAAGTACAGGTATGTTCTACCATAGCTGACATAATGCGCCAAATTTACTATGAAAGTTCAGTAAAATACTGGCAGTTTTTCACCTTTCTATATTTTACTAAGCATGGAGAAGTGAAAGTGATCTATAGTCATTATAAAACTATTAGCAACATAGCCACAATGCAGATGTAGGGGGCATCTGTGAAGTCATGTCAGTTAAGTTTTGTTTTAACACTGCTATGCTGTCATTCAATTTGCCTTCAGTATCATAGCTGCCTTTAGGTTAGACCCAAAGATCTGAGAGTCAGTCAAACATTTCAAAATCTTGATTATGTTCCAGGTGTAAAATGGTAAACAATTATTTTGGATAGGTCAGTTAAAAACACATGCCACACTACTATCCAAATGTAAACTCTAGTTAGGTGAATTTTTTCTTCCAATAATGCCAGGTAGTGAATTACTTCACAATATATCTTTACTCTTCAATCCTGCCTCTCCTTTTTGTCAAATTTCCTGCTGCTTGCCAATAATGATGAGAAAGGTATGAATACTTGCCTAATTTGTAAATTTCAGCCTATTTTCAGAGTTACTAAAAGTTGTATTCCATTTTTCCTTCAGTGTTATCTGCAATAGAGTAGATTATTTCAAGAAGTATATATCTCCTTATGATAATGTGGCAGACCACAAACTCAGTTGCTTTTAATCTGTTATACAGCATTCAAACTGAGAGCATTAAGTTTAAAAGCAAGCTCATACAGTGTTGTGTTTTATATGATCAGGTATTACCAAGATCATAGTTTTTTGAATGATAACTCAAAATTAGGTTTTCATATTGACATAATGAAGTGTGATGTGGAGTGTCATTTCAGAAATTCATTCACTGAGCAGGTAGGAAGAACAGAGTTAAGGTTCGACCAATCAGCATGATCTAAAGTTTGCTGAACATTAAAACTCAATAAAGATTGCTATGATGTGACTTACAGAGTGGAGACTGATAATCTCTTCTGCACATTGAAGTCATCATCTTCACCCTTCCTGCCTCTCAGGTGGTTTGGGAGGTGCAATAAAAGGAAGGAAGTTGATGAACAGCTCTTCTCCCTGGTGATCACATATTGGATGAAGGAGGTAAAATGAATTCAGAAGGTGTGAAGTACCTGAATGAACTGACAAGTCATTGACAGTGATCATGGATATGAACTCATGCAGCCAAATGTTTCCATAAGAAGATGAACAGGGCCCACTCCAAAGAGAATGAAAGGCCTCCCACTGGACCTACTTCAAAAGGATCCCATGGTGCCCTAGCAACACCCCATGCTGTGTCAATGCTGCCCAGGAGCCACTGTCCATTTCACCTGGGGCAGACGAACAGTGGTTGAGGGAGGTTGAAAGATGTATGAGAGGAAGGCAGGAGGTGGATGGGCTCAATGAGTCTTCACATCCTCCTCTCCCCACTCCATGGGACCTTCAACACTTCCCTCTCAGAAGGCCAATCATAATTGACAGAGGTGTGAGAACTGGGGTCACAAGCATCTCAAAGGAGATTTCTGCTGGAAGCAACTGTAGCAGTTGGGTACACCACAGGAACACAGAATTTTGCATATTACAGACACAGCTCAGATCTTCTGCCCTGTGTGTCCTCAGCAGACAGCGTGGGGGAAGGATCCAGACACAATATTGTCTGATTGTGGACTCAGCTCAGGTCAGCAGCATCCTGGGAGCACCAGATGGCTGTCACCACCATGGGGTGCTGAAGGTCAGATAAGTTGCCAAGGCTGAACTTGAACTTATAATCCTTCTATGCCAGACTTCCAAGTCACTGGAATTACAGGTGTGTACCACCATGCCTGGTGTAAAGAAGATTAAAAAATCTGGATGCTGTTGTAAATGCCTGTAATAACCAGCAACTCATGAGGATGAGGCAAAAGGTTCATAAGTTTAAGACCAGCCTTAGGATTTAGTAAGGTCTTAAGTAACTTAGTGAGCTCCTGTCTCTAAATAAAAAAAAAAAAAATTAAAAAGGATGTGATGTGGCTTATTGGTTATTGGGTCCAGGAACAATCCCCCCAAATTAAGTTTAAAAATAATTCTTAATAAAAGAAGATAAAAAAAATGATGAATGAAAAATTTAAATTATTAAAATATGAAGATTTTTCTGAGAAGAGAAAAAACTTCAAAGTCACTGAAGTTTTAATTTTAAAAATTGTTTTAAAAAGCATTTTTTTCTGTTCTCAGGAAAAGAAAATGAAACTTCATAATGCAATAGAGATTGTTTGAGTCTTTTCCTATGCTTCAACTCCTAGAACACAAGTCCCAGGTTTCTGTGCTACACAGGTGCTGAAAAATATCAGGGGAAAACATACAGAACCCCAAAAGCAAGGAAGTGGAATTGTTAACATTCAGGAATGTAGCCATTGATTTGACTGAAGAGGAGTGGGAATGCCTTCAGCTTGCTCAGAAAAAAAATATATAGAGATGTGATGTTGGCCTTCCTGGTCATAACTCCTAATCATACCCAAGAATATTCACCAGAAAAGGGCATAAAACATATATTTCACAAAGTGATAAGTGAAAAATATAGAAATTGTTATCTTGACTATTTACAACAAAAGAAAATATGGAAAACTACAAGTGAGAGTAAATGGCAGAAATCATATAAAAAAAATCAGGCCTTGTTTACCACCAAAGAGATTATACTGGAGAGAAGCCCTACAAATATAAACAATGTGGCAAAGATTTTGGAAAAATAAAAGTCTTATTTACCACAGAAGAACCCACACTGGAGACATGCCCTACCAATAGGCAGAATGTGATAACGTTTTTAAAGAAAAATCAATCTTTATTAAACAAAGCAGAATTCGCACTGAAAAAAGCCCTATAAATGTGAAGAATATGGCAAAGTTTTTAGTCAAAAATAAAACCTTATTCACTACAGAAGAATTCATACTGGAGAGAAGCCCTACAAATGTAAAGAATGTGGCAAAAAAAAAAAAAAAAAAAATCTCTGCTGTATGTACGCCCAGTCCTGGGCTTCTGTTGGTTGGTAATTTTTTTTTTTTTTTTTGGTTGTTAATCATTTGATGGCTTCTTCTATTTCCTCACTTGATATTGGTCTGTTTAAGTTGTGTATATCCTCTTGCCTCAATCTGGGCAGATCCTATGACTTAAGAAATTTATTGATGATTTCATTCTCTTCTATTTTATTGGAGTATAAGGTTTCAAATTAATTTCTAATTCTCTTCTGTATTTCTGTAGTGTCTATTTTGATATTGCCTTTTTCATCCTGTAAGCTGGTAATTTGGTTTCTCTCTCTTCTTCTCTTCATAAGCATGGCTAAGGGTCTGTTGATCTTATTTATTTTTTCAAAGAAACAACTTTTAGTTTTGTCAATTTTTTCAATTGTTTCTTTTATTTCGATTTCATTGATTTCAGCTCTGATTTTATTTATTTCTTGCCTTCTGCTGCATTTGCTGTTGATTTGCTCTTTTTTCTAGAGTTTTGAGATGTAGTATGAGATCACTTATTTGTTGGCTTTTACTTTTTTTTTTTTTTTGAGGAATGAACTCCATGCAATGAATTTTCCTCTTAGTACTGCTTTCATAGTGTCCCACAGATTTCAATATGTTGTGTCTGTGTTTTCATTTATCTCTAAGAATTTAAAGAAGAACTAATACCAATACTCATCAATCTATTTCAGGAAACAGAAAAAGGAGTACTTCCAAATTCATTCTAAAAGACCAACATCACCCTGATTCCAAGACCAGACAAAGACACTTCAAGGAAAGAAAACTACAGACCCATATCTCTAATGAATATAGATGCAAAAATTCTCAATAAAATTCTGGTAAATCAGATTCAAAAACATACCAAAAACATCGTGCACCATGATCAAGTGGGATTCATCCCCGGGATGCAAGGTTGGTTCAATATATAGAAATCAATAAATGTAATTTACCCCATAAATAGATTTAAAGATAAGAACCGTATGATCATCTTGATAGACAGAGAAAAAGCATTCAACAAAATGCAGCATCCCTTTATGTTCAAAACACTAGAAAAATTAGGGATAACAGGAACTTACCTCAGCATTGTAAAAGCTATCTATGCTAAGCCTCGGGCCAGCATCATTCTAAATGGAGAAAAATTGAAGGTATTCCCTCTAAAATGTGGAACAAGACAGGGATGCCCTCTCTCACCGCTTCTATCCAACATAGTTCTGGAAGCACTAGCCAGAGCAATTAGACAGACAAAAGAAATTTAAGGAATTACTATAGGAAAAGAAGAACTTAAATTAGCACTATTTGCTGATGACATGATTCTATACCTAGCAGACCCAAAAGATTCTACCAAGAAACTTCTAGAACTATTTAATGAATTCAGCAAAGTGGCAGGATATAAAATCAACACCCATAAATCAAAGGCATTCCTGTATATCAGTGACAAATCCTGAAATGGAAATGAGGAAAACTGCCCCATTCACAATATCCTAAAAAAAGGAAAAAAAAAAAAAACTTGAGAATCAACCTAACATTAGAGGTAAAGGATCTATACAATAAAAACTACAGAACCCTAAAGAGGGAAATAGAAGAAGACCTTAGAAGATGGAAAGATATACCTTGCTCATGGATTGGCAGAATTAATATTATTAAAATGGCCATATTACCAATGCACTTTACAGATTCAATGTAGTTCTGATGAAAATCCCAATGACATTCCTTGCAGAAATAGAAAAAGCAATCATGAAATTCATCTGGAAAAATAAGAGACCCAAAATAGCTAAAGCAATTCTAAGCAGGAAGAGTGAAACAGGGGTACTGCTCTACCAGATCTTAAACTATATTACAGAGCAATAGTAACAACAACAACAACAACAACAACAACAACAACAACAACAAAACATGGTACTGTCACCAAAACAGGCAGGTAGACCAATGGTATAGAATAGAGGACACAGAGACCAACTCACAAAATTACAACTACCTTATATTAGACAAAGGTACTAAAAGTATGCAATGGAGAAAGGAGAGCATCTTCAACAAATGGTGCTGGAAGAACTGGAAATCCATATGCAACAAAGTGAAATTGAATCACTTTCTCTCAGCATGCACAAAAGTTAACTCAAAATGGATCAAGGAGCTAGGAATCAAACCAGAGACTCTACATCTCATAGAAGAAAAAGTTGGCCCTAATCTCCATCATGTGGGGTTAGGCCACAAATTCCTTAATAAGACACCTATAGCACAAGAGTTAAAACCAAGAATCAACAAATGGGACGAATTCAAACTAAAAAGTTTTTCACAGCAAGCGAAATAATATGTGAGGTAAACAGGGAGCCTACATCCAGGGAACAAATTATTACCCCTCACACATCAGATAGAGCTCTAATCTCTAGAGTTTACAAAGAACTCAAAAAGTTAAACAACAAAAAATTAAATGACCCAATCAGCAAATGGGCCAAGGACATGAACAGACACTTCTCAAAAGAGAATATACAATCAATCAACAAATACACGAAAAAATGCTCAACATCTGTAGCAATCAGAGAAATGCAAATTAAAACTACCTCTAAAATATCATCTCACTTCAGTAAGAATGGCAGCCATTATGAAGTCAAACAACAACAGTGCTAGCGAGGATGCGGGAAAAAAGGTACACTCATACATTACTGGTGGGACTGCAAATTGGTGCAGCCAATTTGGAAAGCAGTATGGAGATTCCTTGGAAAGCTGGGAATGCAAGCACCATTTGACCCAGCTATTCTCCTTCTTGGACTACACACAAAAGACCTGAAAAGAGCATACTACAGGGACACAGACACATCAATGTTTATAGCAGCACAATTCACATAGCTAGACTGTGGAAGCAACCTAGATGCCTTTCAATGGATGAATGGATAAAAAAAATGTGGCATTGATACACAATGGAATATTATGCAGCACTAAAAAATAACAAGATCATGGCATTTGCAGGGAAATGGATGGCATTAGAACAGAATATGCTAAGTGAAGTTACCCATTCCCTAAAAAACAAAGGCCGATTGTCTTCTCTTATATAAGGGGGGTGACTCAAAATGGGATAGGGAGGAAGAGCATGAGAATAGATTACCACTAAATAGGGAAAAGTGGTGGGAGGAAAAGGGAGGGAGAAGGGGAATTGCAAGGAAGAAGGAAGGAGACCCTCATCATTATACAGATTACATG
>NW_026692944.1:0-7944 GCF_021218885.2 Marmota monax
AGAACTATTATTTGGAGAATTAGGTCAGTTGTATTAGTTTTCTTTAAAAACAAAGTGCAACATTCTTCATGTTAAATGCTACTATTGAACTGAAAAGCCATTATATCTAAGAAATCAAATATATTTGTAAAAAAATCATTCTTCATATTTAAAAATCTCTTCTTAAAGCCCATCATAAAATTCTTCATTAGAAAAACTTTCACCTTCTTACCTAAACAAACATTCTTTACCAGAAAACACAAGAGTTGTGTCTCTATCTAGAAAACATACTTGTATGAGATGTTGCCTTGGATTAAGGTGCATATTTCATGTTCACTGATCTCACTAAATTTTAGTGCCATTACACTCTGCACAGTGTTTTATCTCTATAACACTAGTGCCTAGAAGACTTATTTAATGCATGCTATTTTATGAATTTAGTTGCTTTGGAAACTAAATAATTTCAGTAATAAGCAGAATTAATACACACTTCAGTTATTAGATTTCACCCTTGTGAGGATAAGTCAGAGACTATTGGCGGCATCAGAAATCAGAACAAAGTGAGTGAAGAGAGGTTGCTGAAAGGTGCACGTGCCTGCAGGAGACGTGAGTGAAGAGAGGAAGAAAGGGCAACTCAGTGCAAGATGGAGAAGACTTTGATTGCTTGTAGGTAGTGAAAATGAAATCTGTGTTTCTAAAGAGGAATGAGCTGGCAAAGAAGAATATGAAGGTTTGAGAAAAAGAGGAACTATCCTTTTGGGAAAAGATAAATAAATCCAGCAGAAGATTGGAGATAAAAGGATCAAGAACAAAAGAGTATACAAGGAGGGACTCTTAGGATTAAAGGTATGGAGGTTATATTGTTAGCCCATCAAATAAAATTGTATGTAATCCTTCTGTCTTATTTCATTGGTTAATCTGAAAAGGAAGATTCAAAATATCATTTCAACAGTATTTTGTTGTCTTCCTAAAACAATCAAATTCTTAGTTAATGTATATATATATATATATATATATATATATATATATATATATATACACACACACACACACACACGAAAACACATATGCATATAAATGTGTGTATATACATATGAACATTTTTCTAGAAAAAGAATTATGTAAATGGTGAGCTTTAGTAGGCAATTTTTAAAAGCAGTGGACAGGAAAGATAACACATTTAAAATTAGAACTTGTAAGCCTTTTCTGTAAGACCATTTCAGCATGAAAGCTATGTCAGCGGCTTACACTCTTATATAAATGAATTAGCTCAAAAGCAGAAATAGCTTCCTTTACACACAATTTTAGTTTCCCTTTTTGCTCAATGGATCTTGGTAAGACAAGGTAAACAACAAGTAAAAAGCATTTTATCTTAAATTATCCACATATGTACGTGTACACACACATACACACACACACACACACTGTTAAATACAACTTTGAAGATTCTGCTTTTGGAAAAAATAAAAAGTGCCTTGATGCTCAGCAGATAATTCATGGTTGATTCCATTCTAGCAAAAATCAATATTCATTCAGCAGTTTTCACTGGCAAGCTAGTGTAGGAAGATGTCTCTGAAAACAGTAGAGTGTAAATAAAGCACACACCATGTTAAGGAAAGGCAATGGACAAAACCCTGCTCTTGGTTTTGACAAGGTAAGCCACCAAAAGCAGCTTTCAGCTGTTGGTCAACATTAGAAGTCTTGAGTATGTGCACCATGAATGCACAGCTCAGATTTAGAGAGAGATTTCATCCAGCTCTTCTCATCACCTACACTTGCATTCAGGTTTCAATGTACAGAGAAAGGGTAACCATATGATTGTGCTTCATGGCTACTCCATTTGCATCAGAAATATGGCTGGCTGCATGCTATGATTTGGATCTAGAGTTTGGATCATCAAAGGCTGATGTGTTGAAGGTTTGGTTCCTAAAGCAGAAATACTCAGAGTTGAGACTTTGGGGAAGTGATGGATAATGGGAGCTATGATCTTATCAGTGGATTAATCCATTGATGGAGTCATAATTTGATGGCAGTATTGGGTGTTGGGTGGGTCGATCTAGTTGGAGGAAGTAGGTGACTGGGGGTATGCCATGGAAAGGTATATTTTGCTCCTTACCCCATCCATTCATAGTGGTTTTGAGGACTTGACTGGGGCCAAGTTCCCAGATATTTGGTCAAACATTATTCTGTGTGTGTCTAGGAAAGTTTTTCTGAATGAATTTAACAGATTTCCCTTTTTATAATGTGAGTAGGCCTCATATAGTCAGGTGGGGAGCTGAATAAAACAAAAAAGGCTGAGTAGAAATTTCCTAACTGCCATGAGCTGGAACATTAGTGTTTTTTCCCTATGTGTATACTCTGAGACATTGGTCTTCCTGGAGGTTGACACTATACCAATCACATCCTCATTCTTGTGTCTCCAGCTTGCTGACTGCAATTCTTGAAACTTGTCAGCTTCCAAAATCATTTGAGACAACTTCTTATTCCATCTAGCTATCTATCTGTCTATACATATGTAGAGAGAAATATATATAGAATATATGTATATATAAAGTATAATATATAGACATGTATAGAGAGAACATGTAGATCAAACATAATATATATATGAATATACATATTCTGTTAATTCTGTTTCTCAGAGAAACCTAATGCATCTCAGAAAAATGTGCCTTCTCAAGATCATGAATAATGTTTATTATGTGTTCTGCAAGTTTTATAATATTAGTTGTTATAAAGAAGTGTAAAGTCCATATCAACTCACTTTTTGGATATGATATGAGATTAAAAAAAATTGAGGTTCATTTTCCTGCTTATGAATAACTAATTCTTCTGAAACATTTGTTGAATTTGTCTTTTTTTCTCATTCAACTCTTTGAGACATTTGTGAAATGTCACTTTAGCATATATGTATGGGTCTGTTTCTAGACTTCATTCTATTTTACTAACCTATAAATCTATTCTTATGCTATATTATCCTCATTGCTAAGGCTTTTTAGTAAATCTTAAAATCATGTAGATTAAATCCTCGATTTCTGTTCTCTCCAAATAGAAGAGAAAGAAATGCTTTGCAACATATGGTATAGTGTCACTATTACACTGATTTCAAAACCAAATGGTTACAAAGAAATAATATTTCAGACCAATAACTCTTATGAATACAGACATAAAAATTCAGTGTTAGTAAATAAAATCTAGCAATATATAAAATGAATTATACATTTGGTCAAGTGAATTTTATGTTTTGATAAATACAAAGGAATATTGGCAATTCTAGAACTTTGCATTTCCATATAAGAGTTAGAATTAACTTTTTAATTTCAACAAAATCCTGCTTCAATTTTGTTTGGAATTACATAATAAAATACATAAATTGAATTGGGGAGAATTGTAATCTAAATAGTAACAAGTCTGCTAATCCATGAAGAAAGTATATCTCTAGATTCATTTTTCATTCACTAGCACTTGTCTAATTTCTTTCAGCAATGTTTTAAACTTAAAAATTGTGGATGATTTAAAAAATTAACCCAAGATATTTAATACTATTGAATGATATTGTAAATAGTATTGTCTTAATATTTTGATTTTCAGATTTTCATTAGCCTATACAGAAGTACAGAAGTACAAGAAAAAAAATGACCACACTATAAAAATGGGAAAATGATTTTAACAGTTTATCAAAGAAGATTATGTAGACAGTAAATAAGCATGCACAGGAAAAGATGCTCTACCTGATTAGTAGGCATTAGAGAAAAGCAAATTAAAAACACAATATGATTCACTTCTCACCTTTTAGTATGGCTAATATTGGGGAATAATGCTGACAATACTAAGCACTTGTGGGGGTGCAGAATAACTAGAGTTCTCACTCATTGTTCATAGGAATGCAAAATACTACATTCTTTCTTCACAATGATTGGACAGCTTCTCATATATTTAAACACACATCAAATGACCAATCAATCTCACTGCTAGATATTTAACAAGGCTAAAGTAAAACAAAACAAAAGGATACATACAAGTACATGAATGTTTAAATAGCTTTATTAGTAATTGCACAGAAGGGAAAATTTTCAGTGATGAAAATAACCTGTATCCTCATTATGGTGGTATTTACCTAAGAGCAATATTTCTAAATCTCATCAAAATGTACATTAAAAACTGGAAAGTTTTCTTCTATGATAATCATATTGCAATTAACTTCATCTACAAATGCTATAATAATTTTTAAGATTGCTGTACTACTGAAGGAGATTTCAAAAGGAGCTGGAAAGAAGTGGCTTGGTAAGGAAAACAGAATTATTAAAAACCATTAAGTCCTTTGATTACCTTATGTTCATAATGAGCAATACCACTTTGATAAGGACTTCAAGAGCATTTATATAACTTTGGCTTTCATTTTTTCCTACTATAATTTCTAAAAGATGGAAATTTTTGCCTCCTGGGGAGGTAAGGCCAAAGGCTAGTAAAAATAAGAATAATGTATAACTTCACACTGGGTTGATTCATATCTTTTATGAACAAATCATTTTTTTCAAGATGTATGTATTTCTTAGTTTTATTTGGAAAGTCATTATTTTGATTTTTTTTTGTTACAAAGTACTTTATCATCATGAAATTCTGTGTTTTGTAAAAGTCACAAGCATTTATTTCTTTGGGAAAAAAAACACAGAGTGACTGAAGTATAAAAAAATTCACAGTACTCCAAATCTTGAGGAAAACTGACTCATTTTAAATTCAAGTTATTTGAAGGCCAGTAACCGAAGAAGAAAATGTAAATGATCCACTGAATGTTTTTCAATCAGCACTTATTCACCTTCAAAAATTATTTTCAATTTCTATTATGTCTATAATCCAGACATATAACATTGTCATCATCAAATATTAAGAGTTGTAAAGATGATATGAATGTATGTATACATACATGTTTGTTATATATGTCATCTTTACAAATTTATTGTGAATAAATACATTTCATATATATTGATATATGGAAAGTTGTCAAAGTAGCATATACAAAGTAGGAAACTTACAACATATAACAAATATTTCCTATTCCTGTGAGTTTCAAGCCACATAAAATTGTTTCCTGGATATGTTATGATCAAGAAGAGGAATTCTAAATTATTATTCTGATGTGTGTCTAATTTGTTTGCTGAATGCTTCTTTTAATTAATGCTTCTTTTAATATGCATTAGGAATTTGAAGGAAATGAAAGGAGTACAGATTTGAAAAGCACAGAACAGTGTTTTGGAATACATCACTAACTGAACAAAATCAGATTTAGTAAATACTGGAATATTTCAAGTTAGAAAATGTTCTTCATTCAAAGGAGCAGCTGGAGAAGAGAAAGATGTAGTTCTTCACTAAGTGGTAACTATAGCTAACAACAGAATTCTGCTAAGACTGTTTTCAGTTTGATAGATAATTATATATATGTATATATATATATATACATATATACATATATATAATATGTATGTATATATATATATATGTATATATATATATATATATGGATGACCTAGATAGATAGAAAGATAAAGAAGGCTATAGGAAGAAACATGAAAACTTTTTCCTTTAAAAAAAGTTGGCTTTATATTAAATACTATGAATTTAAAATAAGAATTATATTAATTAGGGTTCATGTACAAATTTGGAAGTTTAAAATTTTAAGTAGTCAGAAAATAAATTTTATCCCTT
Organism: Marmota monax; assembly: GCF_021218885.2. NCBI lineage: Eukaryota > Metazoa > Chordata > Mammalia > Rodentia > Sciuridae > Marmota > Marmota monax. Next base: position 5,683 of record NW_026692944.1, read on the forward strand.
ATATGAAAAAAAATTAATTTTAAACATTTTAAATCTGGAGCTTATATTAAGTGAAAAGTCATTACTTACTATTATTGCTTTTTATTACACTATTATTTAAAAATATGTAGAACCCATCCCAAAAGAGTAAAGTGTTTGAACAAAGGAAACTTCTGAGAGTTTGGAGAAAATTGTATTATTCGGTAAAAGAATAAGCACAAATGTTCATAAGGGCTACATGATTTCAAAGAGTAGTGGGAAAGATGTATAGAAGGGATCCAGAGAGGCTAGGAGTGGGTGAAGAGGAGCAGAGATGTGGCACTGTCGGGTCGTGAGGGTCAGTTAGTTGTATACCCTACTCAGTGTTTTCCTGTAAGAATACAGGCCAATTGTTCCTAACATTTTTGAGTTTTTATAAGAAAACAGAGATCTAGGTTTATGTGTGTAATGTCCTGATTTTTAAAATGTTAGTAATTATTGCCCATACAAAATCCACTTGATTTCTGTCCTTCCAAATAAAACTGAGATTTAAACTGAAAGAGCAAAGTGGATTCCTCTGATTACATGCCTAAACATGTAACCTAAGTTGGCTAATTTAGGGGTAGAACCTTAAACATGCGTTTAGGCCTCTTAATTCATAGGCCTGAAGTTGACCCTTCTTGTCTTTTTTCATTTTTATATGAAATAATATGCATTTCTTACAGATTGTACCAGTTTAAAAAGGGTGGTATTTGCAGTCACAATCAGCTTCAATGACAAAGCAACATGGATCTAAGAAAAAAGTCTAGAAAATAATGTATTATCTTGAACATTTTTAAAATTAAAAATTGCTTTAACTGCTGTACACTCAGTTTCTTAATCTGTAATATTAAATAAAATATATATATTTGAAAATGTAACATGCATACTCTAAAAAGAATTTTCCTGACTTTCGAGATAGCCTGTGTGTGTGTGTGCACATGTGCGAGCACATGCATCTATCTACTCCATCACTCAGCTCACAAAACACTTGTCAGCCAAAAAACATCCAAGAGTCTCTAAGTTATGATCTGTGAAATGTAACTGCAGAATACAAATTTTCATGTATGATTATATAAGAGAATTATAACTACTATGTTGAATTCTTTCAATTAACCATTTAAAAAGGTAAAAATATGCTTGAATCTCTAATGATAAAGCAGAAAATTATTCTTCATTAAATCAGGGAATGTCTAAGTTTTATTTAGTCTAAACATCAGGAGATTCTTCACACATTTATGAAAAAGATTAAGGTTTCTCTTGAAAAGAATGAAATATATGAATATCTATCTGACTAGCACAGGTTGGGTAGCATCCATCTTAAATGTCAAGTTTCTTCAACTTCCTTGTACTAAATCATCTGTATTTCTTGTGTTTAGTTTAGATTGTTTATAAGAAAAATTCATAGGCTTCAACTCCAATAAGCCATCATGGTATCAATGCTTAATTTAGTTTTTATGGTTGGTGAAGAATAAAATTATAACAGGAAGAAGCATGTTAAGAACTGGAAATTGCACTAATTGGAAAAGATTTAAGATAACTCATAGGGACAGGAAACAGAAGGAAGTATAATCCACACATATGGTCAACACTGGGTTAGGCAGGTCCAGGTTCTTCAAAATTCAGTTTAAACAGAAATAATCAATAGGTGTATCTATAAAAATGATGAAAAAACAATGTCTGGAAAATTTCAATGTATTCAAACAAGCTGAGATAAAAAGGGGGAAAATTGTAATAAGGAAAAGCAAGGGAAATGAAAAGAGCAAAAATAGAAATGATACAAAATAAACAGTGGAGTCAGTGGTAGGAAAAACAAAAAGTATATTTCTAAGGATACAGGAAAAAAGAATAGCACAATAAAACCACCAGAGAAAAGGTTTACTGTAGGGGACACATAAATATGTATTTTAGTAAGAAAAAAAAAAGAATGAATAGAAGATAAACAAATTTCAAATAATCTCCAGAGTCAATGCAAGACTTGTACAATTGAACTGATTTATTTTATTAGTTTTAACATTCTCTTTATGCAGTAAAACTATGTTCTAATATCTTAAAATAGACTCCACTGACCAGTCTGTATGGACAATCATATTAACTACAATATGCAGTAGTTTCCTTTGTCTCTTGAAATATATCTATCACCTAATTTTATTTTCTTACTAATTATATTGCATGTAAATTATTATTTTCATATGAATCTATTTCAAAGACATACTTAACAGTTTTCAGTGCCCAAATTTATGTGTTCAATTGAATTCATAGCTC
>NW_026692945.1:0-62718 GCF_021218885.2 Marmota monax
TAATCCTAAATCTAGCCTTAACTCTAGCCCTAGACCTAAAAAAAAAAAACCTAGTCCTAGGCCTAACAATAACCCTTATCCTAACACAAACACTAACCCTACTCCTAGACCTAAACCTACTCCTAATTCTGGCTGTAACCCTAACTTGAACTATAACCCAAACACTGACTCTGCCTTTAATAGTAAAACTACTTCTAAACCTGACCCTAACTGAAATTCTAAACCTAACACTAGACCTTGTCATAACCCTAACCCTAAAACTAGCCCTAATCATAACCCTAGCTCTTACATTATCCACAGCTTTAAACCCAGGCCTAAAACTAACAAAAATCTAGAGCTAATCCTAGGCCTTAACCTAGCCCTAAGCATAACCCTAACCCTAACCCTAACCCTACCCCTAACCCAAACCTAACCCTCGCCTTAGTCCTAATCCTAGCTCAAATCCTAACCCTTACTATAAACATAAACCTAGAACTATCCCTGAATCTAACCCCAAAACTAGTACTAATCCTAACCTTAATCCTAACCCTAACCCTAGCTCTAAACCTACCCATTACCCTAACCCTAAACCTAATTGTAACTCCAGCCTTAAAAGTAACCATAATCCTAACCCTAAACAGAAAACTAACCCTAGATCTAACCCTAAACTAATACTCGCTATAGCCCTAAACATAGATCAAACTCTAACCCTTAACACAAACCTAAACATAACCATAGACCTAACCCTAAACTTAAATTTAACCCTGACCCTAACCCTAAACCTACATCTAACCGTATTTATTACCCTAACCCTAACCCTAAACTTAATTATAACCATTTCTCTAACCCTTACCCTAACCCTAAACCTACCTTAATCCTATCCCTAAACATAACCCTTAACCTAACCCTTGCTCTAACCCTAATCATAGCTCAGAACTTAACTCTTACACTAAACATAATACTAACACTAATGCTAGTTCTAACCCATATCCTAACACTAACTCAAGACATAATCCTAACCATAAGTCTAGCTATAAACTTAGCTCTAACTGTATCCATTACCTATTCGTAACCCATACCCTAATGCTAACTCTAGGCCTAACCCTATCTCAAGACCTAATCCTAACCATAACCCTATCCCTAACCTTAACTCTAACTGTATCCATTACCCTAAACATAACCCTTTCCCTAATGCTAACCCTAGCCCTAACCCTAAACCTATCACTAACCCCAACCCTATCAATTACCCTAAACCTAACCTGAACCCTAAATCTAACCCTATCATAACTCTAACCATAACCCTAATGCTAATTTGAGTCCTAATCCTAAACTCAAACCTAAAAGAAACCCTAACCATGACCCTGACCCTAATAATTCCCCTAGCTCTAAGATAATACTTACACTAAACCTAATCCTTACATTAGACCTAGCCAAAACCTAACCCTAAAACTATCCATAACCATAACTCTAGACCTGACATTAGCCCAATATATAATCCTAGCCCTAACCTGAACACAAACCCTAGCCCATAGTAGCACCAAACATAGCCTTAATCATAACCCTAACCTTAAACCTAGGCCTAACTTAAAACCAACCCTATCCCTAATATTAGACCTACCTTAGCCCTATCCCTAACCTTAACCCTAATCCTAACCTTAGCACTGAAACTAAGTCTAACTCTCTCCCTAGCCCTAAAACTAGTTCTAACCCTATCCCTTAATGGAACCATAAACCTAGCCCTAACTCTAGGAGTAACCCTAGCCATTTCCTTAGCCCTAGCCCTAACCCTAGATCTAACCTTAACTCTAAATCTAACCCTAATACAAAGCCTAAGCTTAAACTTAACACTAACCCTAACCCTAACACTACTCCTAAAACTAGCCCTAACTATAGTCCTAGCCTAATACAAAACCGAGCCATAGCCCTAATCCTAACCCTTAACCTAAACCAAACCCTAACCCTACACCTAGCCCTAACCCTAGCCCTAATTCGAGTTTTAAGCAGAAATCTAAAACTAATCCTAACCCTGATTCTGACTCTAACACTAACCCTAGCTTTAAACATCACCCTAAACAACCTTAAATATAACACTAGACCTAGCCCTAACCCTAACTCTAAAACTAGCCCTAATTGTAATCCTAGTACTTACATTAGCCATAACCCTAACCCTAGCCCTAACTTAAACAAAAAACCTAGCCTAATCTGAGCCCTAAACTGAGCTTTAACCCTAACCCTAACCTTAACCCTAAACCTAGCACTAAAAATAACCATAACCTTAGCTCTAACCTTAGCTCTAACCCTATCCATTACCGTAACCATAATCCTAACCCTAATGCTAACTCTAGGCCTAAACCTTACCATATTCCTAATCCTAACCCTATCCATTACCCTAAACCTAACTTGAAACATAAACCTAACTATATCATTACCCTAATCCTAAACCTATGCTAATTCGAGCCCTAAATTTAAACCTTAACCTGTCTCAAACACTAATCACGACCCTGACCCAAACAATACCCTTAGCTCTAAACCTGACTCTAACCCTAAATCTAATCCTTACACTACATCTAACCTAACCCTAAAACTATCTTTAACTGTAAAGCTGGACTTGAAATTCGCCCTAGCCCTAATCCTAGCCCTAAACCCAGCCTTAATCCTGACCCAAACCAAACCTGAGGTTTAATCCTAATTCTAACCCTCGTCCTAGCCCTAAACCTAGCTATAACCCCATCCCTTACCCTAAACCTAACCATAACCCTAAACCTAACCATAATCTGAAACCTAAACATAACTCTTGCCTTAACCCTAGGTCTAACACTAACACTAAGTCTAGCACTAACCCTAATTTAGTCTTATACTAACCCTAAATCTAGCCTTAAGACTAACTCTAACTCTTGCCCTAGCCCTATCCCTAGTTCTATCCTTAGCCCTAGCCCAACCCTGGATCTAAACCTAACTCTAAAATTAAACCTAACACTAAATTTAACCATAACCATAATCCTAATCCACACTCTAACACTAGACCTAACAATAATGCTAATCCTAAAACTTTACTTACCCCTAGCCCTAGCCATAAAACACCAAGCCATATCCCTAACCATAACTCTTAACCTAAACCAAACCATAAACCTATACCTAGCCCTAACACTAACTCTAAAAATAACCCTGACCCTGATGCTGATCCTAACACTAATCCTAGCCCTAAACATCACCCTAACCTTAAATTAACCCTAACACTAGACCTAGCCTTAACCCTAACCCTAAAATTAGCCTTAATCATAACCCTAGTTCATACATTAGTTGTTGTTATAACCCTAGCCCTAACTCTAACACAAATCCTACCCCTAATTCTAGTCCTAACCCAAGCTTAAAACCTAATCTTAACCTAACACTAGCCCTAACCCTAACCCTAACCCTAGCCCTAATCCTAGCTCTAACCCTATTCCTTACCCTAAGCCAAACCCTAAAGCAAATGCTAACCCTTGTCCTAACCCTAATCCTTAGCCTAACTTAAACACTAACAGTATTACTAGTCCTAACTCTAGCCTTCATTTTAGTTCTAACCCTAACCCTGACCCTTATTCTGAGCCTAACAGTAACCCTAGGTCTAATCCTGACCCTAACCCTAAACCAAACCCTAACACTAGCCCTACCAGTAACCCTATAATTATACCTAACCCTAACACTAGATTTAGACCCCAAACTAATTGTAAATATAGCTATAATTCTAGCCCTAGACCTAAACAAAATCCTAGCTCTAGCCCTAAAAATAACACTTAACCTAAACACTTACCCTACCCCTAGACCTAACACTAGTCCTAATTCTGGCTCTAACCCTAACCCTAATCCTATCCAGAACACTGACCCTGACCCTAACACTAACCTATTTCTAAACCTGACCCTAAACCAAAACCTAATCCTAACACTAGACCTAGCCATAACCCTAACCCTAATACTGGCCCTAAACATAACCCTAGTCCTAATCCTATTTTAACCCTAATCTTAACCCTAACAGTAGCCCTAACCCTAACCATAGTCCTAAACCTAGCCCTAAACCTAACAAAACACTAGCCACAATCCTAGGCCTAAACTTAGCCCTAAGCATAAACCTAACCCTAACCCTAGCCCTAACACTAACCCTAACACTAACCCTTGCCTTAGACCTAACCCTAGTTCAAAGCCAAACCCTTACCCTAAACATTAACCTACCCATATTCTAAACCATAACCCTAAATCAAGCTCTTATCCTAACCTTAATCCTAGCTCAAACTTTAGTTCTAAACTTGTCAATTATCCTAACCCTAATGCTAACCCTAATTATAACCCAACCCCTAACACTAAACCTAACCCTAACCATAAACATATCCCAAGACCTAACCATAAACCTAAACCTCACCATAGCCCTAACCCTAGCAGAAACATTAAGCCTTACACTAAACCTAATCCTAAAACTATCCCTATCTATGCCCTAACCCTAAACCTAAATCTAACACTATCTATTACCCTAATCCCAACCCTACCTGTAATGAAATCTCTAGCCATAACCTGAACCCTATATAAAACCCTAACCATAAACATATTCTGAGATGTAAATGTAAACCTCACCCTCGCCCTGGTCCTAACCCTAATTCAAACACTAACACTGACCCTAACCTAACCATAATCTTAGCCCTAAACCTAACACCATAAACCAAACCCTAGTCTTACCTCTAAACCTAACTCTAATCCTAGACTTAATCCAAAAAATAACCTAGCCCTAACACTAGCTCGAAATCTATTAATTGTACTAAACATTATCCTAACCAATGATCACCTTAACCCTATTGATAAACCTATCCCATCCATTACCCTAAACCTTAACTGAAACCTAAACCTAATTCTATCCATTACCCTAACCCCAAGCCTAAAACTAACACTAATTCAAACCCTAAACCTAAACTTTGACCTTAACCAAATGCTAACCATGACCCTAACAATAATAATATCCCTAACTCTAAACTTGACCCTTACCCTAAACGTAGACCTAGCCCTAGTCTAGCTATGAACCTAACAGAAACCATAGCCCTAAACCTAGCCTTAATCCTAACCTAAACACTAACCCTACCACTAATCCTAATTCCAACCAACATCCTAGCCCTCAAGCAAGCTATAAGCCCACCTATTCCCCTAAACTTAATCCTAACACTAATACTAATCCTAAACCTAGCCCTACAACTAGTCCTAACCCTAACACTAACCCTAGCCCTAATCCTAGCCCTAATTTAGCTTTAACCCTAACACTAACCCTAAGCCTAGTCCTAAATCTAAATCTAACTCTCGTCTTAGCCGTTTCCCTAGTTCTAAACCTATCCCTTACTGTAACATTCACCCTAGCCCTAACCCTAATCCTAACCTTGGATCTAACCCTAACTCTAAATCTAACCTAAACTCTAAGCATAAACCTCACCCTAAAACTAGCCTTAACCCTAACACTAATTCAAAATCTAGCCCTAAGTCTAGTCCTAGCCCTAAAACAAAACTGAGCCATAGCCCTAACCCTAACCCTAACCCATAGAAGTCAAGATGAAGTGAAACCTTAAAACACAAACTGTTCCTGACAGTAAACCTTGAACTGAGAAGGCCCAACCTGGGAAACATGGTAATGCTAGGTAAAAGATGAATCCTGACCAGTATCAAAGAAATTTGAACAAAACTAACTCTAACACAAACATTAGCTCTAACCCTACCCCTAATCTGAATCTTAAAACAAAGCCTTTCCTGTTTATAGAGCTTGATCACAAAAGATAAAACTTGGGGTGCCAAGTAGGACAAGGTAACAGTTGAATCCTGCCCAGTATCAATAAAATCTGACCAATAATTGGGGGAGATGTTTCAGTACATGCCTATTTCCCCTGTTTTCTCCTAAAGTGCACTTGGATAAATTGATTTTTCATTCTTCAGCTTAAAGTACTTTCACAAGGAACAAACCAGAGCATGCCCACTCTGAAGTGATTGAGTGTGTGAAGTTTCATGCAGCTAGCACCAACCCTGGTTGATATCCAGCTCCATTTACATTCACACCTATAGGCCATAATGTAGTGAAAACTAAAAATTCAAACTGTTCCTGTCATTGAACCATTGAACCCTGAAGGCCCAAACTTGGGGAGCCTACTAAGGTTGGTCAAAGATGAATCCTGTACAGTATCAAAGTAATCAGACCAAAAAAAAATCGAAGCTCTTTCAGTACATGTGTATTTTGCTTGCTCCTAAAGCACTCAGAGATAAAGCTGTTTCTTTCTACTTCAGCTTAGGGATACTTCACAGGAAACAAACCAGAGAATGCTCACTGAGAACTGATTGAGTGTGTGAAGTTTCAAGCAGCTAGCACAAACCCTATTTGATTTCCAGCTTCATTTCCATTCACCCCTATAGGGCAAAAAGAAGAGAAACATGAAAATTGAAACTCTTCCTAAGAGAAAACGCTTTTATGTAGGAGGCCCAAACATTTGGAGTATAGTAAAAATAGGAAAAAGGTGAACCCTGCCCAGTATCATAGAAATAAAAATAAATAAATAAATAAAAACTAACTCTAACCCTAACGCCAGGTCTAAACCTAGTCCTAACACTAAGTCTAACCCTAAACCTAATCTGTTTAGAGAACCTTTGATCATAGAAGTTTCAAAATTGGGGATTCTAGTGGGCCAAGCTTACAGATGAATCATGGGCAGTTTCAAAGAAATCTGACAAAATAATTGGGGGGAGCTATTTCAGTACATGCATATTTCCCTGTTTTCTCCTAAAGTGTTCTCAGATAAATTTGTATTTCATGCTTCAGCTTATTACTAACTTCACAAGGAACAAACCAGAGAATGCCCACAAAGAACTGATTGGGTATGTGAAGTTTCAAGCAGTTAGCACCAATCTATTTGATTTCCAGCCACATGTCCATTTACCCATGTAGGTCAAATGAAGTGAATCCATGAAATACAAATTGTTCTTGTCAGCAAAGGATTGATCCAAGGAGGCCAAACCCTGGGGAACATAGTAAGGCTAGGTAAAAATATATCTTGCCCAGTATCAAAGAAATTTGAACAAGACAAACTCTAACCCTAACACTACACCTAACTCTAACCACAAGGCTAACCCTAACCTGTTTAGAGAACCTTTGATCATAGAAGTCTCAAAGTTGAGGAGCCTAGTGTGGCAAGCTAACAGATGAATCATGCCCAGTATCAAAGAAAACTAACCAAATGATAGGGGGAGGTAGTTCAGTACATGCATATTTTCCTGTTATCTCCTAAAATGCTCTTGCATAGTGTTGTTTTTGCATGCTTCATCTTTGGGATTCTTTCACAAGGATAAAACCAGAGTGTCCTCACAGAGAACTGATTTAGTGTGTGGAGTTTCAAGCCACTAGCAAAAACCCTGTTTGATTTCCAGCTCCATTTCTATTTACCCATATAGGTCAAAATGAAGTGAAACCTTAAAATAAAAACTGAAATACTGACAGCAAACCAGTGAACCTAGAAGGCCCAAACCTGGGGAACATAGTAAGGCTAGGTAAAAGATAAATCGTGCCTAGAATCAAAGAAATTTGAACAAAACTACTGTAAACCTAACAATAGATCTATCCTTAATCCTAATCCTACAGCTCACCCTAACCTGTTTAGAGAACCTTTGATCATAGAAGTCCCAAACTAAGGGAGCCTAGTGGGGCAAGCTAACAGATGAATCCTGCACAGTATCAAAGAAATCTGAGCAAATAATTGGGGGAAGTGTTTCAGTACATGCATATTTCCTTGATTTCTCCAAAAGTGCTCTGGGATAAAGTTGCTTTGCATGTTTCAGCTGAGGGCAACAGTCACAAGGAAGAAACCAGAGAGTGCCCACAGAGAACTGATTGAGTGTGTGCATTTTCAAGCAGCTAGCACCAACCCTGTTTGATTTTGTGCTCCATTTCTCTTAAACAAAATAGTTCAAAATAAAGTGAATCCTTACTGTTCCTGACAGCAAACCATTGAACCGAGAAGGCCCAAACCAGGGAACATTGTGAGGCTAGGTAAAAGATGAATCCTGCCCAGTATCAAAGATACATGAACAAAACTGACTCTAACTCTAACACTAGGTTTAAACCTAGCCCTTACCATAACCATAAACCTAACCCTAATCTGTTTTAAGAACATTTTATCATAGAAGTCCCAAATTAAGGGAGCCTAGTGGGGCAATCTAACAGATAAATCTTATGCAGTATCAAGAAATCTGACCAAATAATTTGGGGAGGTAGTTCAGTATATGTATATTTCCCTGTTGTCTCCTACAGTACTTTCAGATAAAGACGTTTTTGCATGCTTCAGCTTTGGGAAATTTTCACAAGGAAGAAATCAGAGTGCCCACATAGAACTGATTGACTGTGTGCAGTTATAAGCAGCGAGCACCAACCCTGTTTGATTTCAAGTTGCATACCATTTATCCGTATAGGTCAAAATGAAGGAAACCTTAAAATACAAACTGTTCCTGACAGCAAACTATTGAAGTGATAAGGCCCAAAACTGGGGAAAATAGTAAGGCTAGGTAAAAGATGAATTATGCCAAGTATCAAATGAATTTGAACAAAACTCACTCTAACACTAGATCTAACCCAACCCTAAACTCATTCTAACCTGTTTAGAGTACCTATGATCATAGAAGTCCCAGACTTTTGGAGCCTAGCAGTACAACTTAACAGATGAATCTTGTGCAGTATCAAAGAAATTTCATGAAAAATTGGGGGAGATATTTCAGTACATTGATATTTCCTTTTTTTTTCTTAAAGTGCTCATGGATAAATTATTTTTCATGCTTCAGCGTAAAGTACTTTCACAAAGAAAAACCAAAGAGTGTCCACAGAGAGCTGATGGAGTGTGTGAAGTTTCATGCAGCTAGCACCAACCATGTTTGATTTCCAGCTCCATTGCCATTCACACCTATATGCCATAATGAAGTAAAACCTAAAAATTCAAACTGTTCCTGACACTGAACCATTGAACCTTTAAGGCCCAAACTTGGGGAGCCTACTAAGGCTAGGACAAGGATAAATCCTGTACAGTATCAAATTAATCCAACCAAAAAAATGTGAAGCTCTTTCAGTACATGGGTATTCTGCTTGCTCCTAAAGCACTCAGAGATAAAGCTGTTTTTTTTTTTTTTTTCTACTTCATCTTAGGGCTACTTCCACGGCAAACACCATATTTTTCTCACTGAAAATTGATGGAGTGTGTGAAGTTTCAAGCAGCTAGCCCAAACCCTGTTCGATTTCCAGATTCATTTCCATTCACCCCTATAGGGCAAAAAGAAGAGGAACATGAAAATTGAAACTATTCCTGAAAGCATACCCTTTATGTAAGAGGCCCAAGCATTTGGAGTATAGTCAAAATATGAAAAAGATGAATCCTGCACAGTATCAAAGAAATTTGAAAACAAAACTAACTCTTACCTTAACACTAGGTCTAATCATAGTTCTAACACTAACCCTAACACTAACCTTAACCTTTTTAAGGTCCCTTTGATCCTAGAATTCCCCATTTGGGGAGCCAAGTTGAGTAGGCTAACATATGAATCTTTCACAATATCAAAGAACTCTGAACAAATAATTGAGTGAGGTATTTCAGTATGTGCATATTTCGCTGTTTTCTCCTAATGTGCTCTTGGATAAATTATTTTTTTATGCTTCAGTTTAAGGTACTTTCACAAGGAACAACCAGAGAGTGCCCACAGAGAGCTGATTGAGTGTGTGAAGTTTCAAGCAGCTAGTACTAACTCTGTTTGATTTCCACCTCCATTATCATTCACATCTATAGACCATAATAAAGTGAAACCTAAAAATTCAAACTGTTCCTGACAGTGAACTGGCAAACCTTGAAAACCCAAACTTGGGGATCCTACTAAGACTAGGAAAAGGATGAATCCTGTACAACATCAAAATAATCCATGCAAAAAAATGAAGCTTGCTCCTAAAGTGCTCACAGATAAAGCTGTTTCTTTCTAGTTCAGCTTTGGGCTACTACCACAAGAAACAAATGAGAGAATGTGCACTGAGAACTGATTGAGTGTGTGAAGTTTCAAGCAGCTAGCACAAACCCTGTTTGAGTCCAGCTCCATTTCCATTCACACGTATAGGGCAAAATGAAGTGAAACATGAAAATTAAAACTGGTCCTGAGAGCAAACCCTTTTACCTAGGAAGCCCAAACATGGGAAGCATACTAAGATTAGGAAAAAGATAAATCCTGCCCAGTATCGAAAAAGTTTAAAAAAATAACTCTAACCCTAACACTAGTTCTAACACTTGCCCTAACTCTAACTAACACTAAGCCTAACCTGTTAAGAGAACCTTTGATCATAAATGTTTTAAACTTGGGGAGACTAGTGGGCCAAGCTTACAGAAGAATCCTGCACAGTATCAAAGAAATCTGACCAAATAATTGGGGGAGGTATTTCAGTACATGCATATTGCACTGTTTTCTCCTAAAGTGCTCTTGGATAAAGTTGTTTTGCATGCTTCAGCTTATGGCTACTTTTACAATGAAGAAACCAGAGAGTGCCCACAGACAACTGATTGAGTATGTGAAGTTTTTTCAACCAGCTAGCACCAACCCTCTGATTTCCAACTCCATTTGCATTTACCCATATAGGTCAAAATGAAGTGAGACATTAAAAACAAGCTATTTCCAACAGTGAACCATTGAACTGAGAAGGACCCAAACTGGGGCACATAGTAAGGCTAGGTAAAAGATAAATATTCCCAGTATCAAAGAAATTTGAACAAAACAAACTCTAACCCTAACACTAGCTCTAAAGCTTGCCCTAACCCTAACCATAACACTAACCCTTACCTGTTTAGAGAACCATTGATCCTAGAAGTGCCAACCTTGGGAAGCCTAGTGGAGCAACCTAAAAGATGAATACTGTACAGTATCAAAGAAATCTGATCAAATTGTTGAGAGACTTATTTCAGTACATACATGTTTCTCTGTTTTCTCCTTAAGATCTCTCGGATACAGTTTCTTTTGCATGTTTCTTCTTTGGCATGCCTTCAAAAGAAAGAAACCAGAGAGTGCCCACTGAGAACTGATTGAGTGAAGATTCAAGCACCTCCTGTCAACCTGTTTAATTTCCAGCTCAATTTTCATTCACATCAATAAGCCATGATGAAGGGAAACCTTAAAATACAAACTGTTCCTGACAATGAACCATTGAACCGACAAGGCCCAAACCTGTGGAGCATAGTAAGGCTAAGTAAAAGATGAATCCTGCCCAGTATCATATAAATTTGAAAACAAAACTAACTCTTACCTTAACACTAGGTCTAATCATAATCCTAACACTAACCCTAACACTAACCTTAACCTTCTTAGAGTCCCTTTGATCCTAGAAGTCCCACATTTGAGGAGCCAAGTTGGGTAGTCTAACAGATGAATCTTTCACAATATCAAAGAAATCTGACCAAATAATTGGGGAGGTAGTTCAGTACATGCATATTTCCCTGTTTTCTCCTCAAGTGCTCTCACATAAAGTTGCTTTGCATGCTTCAGCTTAGGGATACTTTTACAAAGTATAAACCAGAGAATGCCCATAAAAAACTGAGTGAGTGTGTGAGGTTTGAAGTAGCTAGCACCAGCCCTCTTGGATTTCCAGCTCTATTTCCATTTACATGCATAGATCAAAATGAAATGAAAACTTAAAATAGAAACTGTTCAGGAGAGCAAACCCTTGACCCAAGAGGCCCATACCTAGGGAATATAGTAAGGTTAGGTAAAAGTTGAATCCTTCCCAGTAGCGAAGAAATTTAAACAAAACTAAATCTAACAAAACCCTAGCTGTAACCCTAGCCCTAACCTAATACTAAATCTAACCTATACTGTTTAGAGAACCATTGATCATAGTAGTCCCCAAATAAAGGAGCCCAGTGGGCAACCTAACAGATGAATCCTGTGCAGTATCAAAGAAATCTGACCAAATAATTGGGGGAAGTATTTCATTACATGCATATTTCCCTGTTTTCTCCTAATGTGCTCTTGGATAAATTATTTTTTTATGCTTCAATTTAAGGTACTTTCACAAGGAACAACCATGGAGTGCCCGCAGAGAGCTGATTGAGTGTGTGAAGTTTCAAGCAGCTAGTACTAACTCTGTTTGATTTCCAGCTCCATTATCATTCACATCTATAGAACATAATAAAGTGAAACCTAAAAATTCAAACTGTTCCTGACAGTGAACTGGCAAACCTTGAAAACCCAAACTTGGGGATCCTACTAAGACTAGGAAAAGGATGAATCCTATACAATATCAAAATAATCCATGCACAAAAAATGAAGCTTGCTCCTAAAGTGCTCACAGATAAAGCTGTTTCTTTCTAATTCACCTTTGGGCTACTATCACAAGAAACAAATGAGAGAATGTGCACTGACAACTGATTGAGTGTGTGAAGTTTCAAGCAGCTAGCACAAACCCTGTTTGAGTCCAGCTCCATTTCCATTCACCTGTATAGGGCAAAATGAAGTGAAACATGAAAATTAAAACTGATCCTGAGAGCAAACCCTTTTACCTAGGAATCACAAACATGGGGAGCATGCTAAGATTAGGAAAAAGATAAATCCTGCCCAGTATCGAAAAAGTTTTAAAAAAATAACTCTAACCCTAACACTAGTTCTAACACTTGCCCTAAATCTAACTAACACTAAGCCTAACCTGTTAAGAGAACCTTTGATCATAAATGTTTTAAACTTGGGGAGACTAGTGGGCCAAGCTTACAGAAGAATCCTGCACAGTATCAAAGAAATCTGACCAAATAATTGGGGGAGGTATTTCAGTACATGAATATTACCCTGTTTTCTCCTAAAGTGCTCTTGGATAAAGTTGTTTGTATGCTTCAGCTTATGGCTACTTTTACAAGGAAGAAACCAGAGAGTGCCCACAGACAACTGATTGAGTATGTGAAGTTTTTTTTCAACCAGCTAGCACCAACCCTCTGATTTCCAACTCCATTTGCATTTACCCATATAGGTCAAAATGAAGTGAGACATTAAAAACAAACTCTTTCCAACAGTGAACCATTGAACTGAGAAGGCCCCAAACTGGGGCACATAGTAAGGCTAGGTAAAAGATAAATATTCCCAGTATCAAAGAAATTTGAACAAAACAAACTCTAACCCTAACACTAGCTCTAAAGCTTGCCCTAACCCTAACCATAACACTAACCCTTACCTGTTTAGAGAACCATTGATCCTAGAAGTGCCAACCTTGGGGAGCCTAGTGGAGCAACCTAAAATATAAATACTGTACAGTATCAAAGAAATCTGATCAAATTGTTGAGAGACTTATTTCAGTACATACATGTTTCTCTGTTTTCTCCTTAAGATCTCTCGGATACAGTTTCTTTTGCCTGCTTCATTTTTAGCCTACCTTTAAAAGAAAGAAATCAGAGAGTTCCCACTGAGAACTGATTGTGTGAAGATTCAAGCACCTCCTGCCAACCCTGTTTGATTTCCAGCTCAATTTTCATTCACATCAATAAGTTATGATGAAGGGAAATTTCAATTTTTATTCACATCAATAAGCCATGATGAAGGGAAACCTTAAAATACAAACTGTCCCTGACAGCGAACCATTGAACCGACAAGGCCCAAACCTGTGGAGCATAGTAAGGCTAAGTAAAAGATGAATCCTGCCCAGTATCATAGAAATTTGAAAAAAAATAGGGCCCCATGGGTGCTCTCGTCACAGATGGAAGGCTCAGCTGTGCAGTTTCTGGTTGGTTTATAACTCCCGTACCTCCAGCTGTGATAACTCAAGATTTTTCTCACAAGCTTTTGGGAGGTGTAGCTATCAATGTGGACCAGCCACTGTACAGGCACCTGGTTTCCAATTCAGAGACTAACAGTAAGGAGGCTCTAGGTAGAAGCTCAAGCCCTCTCACCCTGGCTACCTCCACCACCCTGAGCACAGAGACTCAATCTAGGAATCGATGACTCCACCTATTGCAAGAAAAGAAAACAGAGTTCTGAGAGACTTTTTTTCTTTCTTACTTTTCTTTTCTTGCTCTTCTCATCCAGTCTCCTCTACCCTTCCCTCTCTGGTCCTCACAACCACAACATATGTGAAACCAAGAACTTTCCATGAAATTGGACTTTAAGAACTGAATCACTAGAATAGTATAATACAGAGGAATTGCATAGGCCCACCTCACCACCCCTTTATTTGCTCTTATTTTCTTTCTCCCTCTCTTTCTTTCTTTCCTTGTTATTTTTTTCTTTTTTTTTTCTTACTCCCTCTATCCCACTTTCAGCCTCCTAAATTTTACTATTTATACATAGGGTAATTTTATGAATACAGATAAGGAGTTTGAATTTATACCTTCTTCCATAAATCCCCCCTATTCATTAGAGTTCTCCTCCAAAGTTGCTAAGTTTGATTAATTATATACCCTCACTCCTTTCATTCTTAACATACCATCCTACCCCTGACCCTCAGTTCTCTATACACCACCAGAAATGGTATGCCTTTTATGAAACTAATGACTATATTCTAAATAAAAATTGAAGCCAACATCTGTAGACACAGAGTCTAAATATAAATGTATTTATAATGGTTAGACTTAGACTTTGGGTTAGGGTTAGATTTAGAGTTAGGTTTTGATCTATGGTTAGGGCTAGGGCTAAGGATAGGGCAAGGGTTAGGACTAGGGTTTGGGTTAGATTTAGGATTATGGTAAGGGATAGGGTTAGAACTAGTGATAGGGCTAGTATGAGAGTTAGAGTTAGTCTTAGTGCTAGGCTTAGGGGTAGGGTTAGGGATAGGGCTAAATTAGGGCTAGTGTTAGTGTTAGGATTAGGCCTTGGGTTAGGGTTAGAGTTAGGGTTATGTTTAGGTTAAGGTATTGGGTTATAGCTAGGTTGAGGGCTAGGGCAAGGGTTAGTGTTATGGTTAGGGCTAGGGTTAGGTTTAGGGTTATGATTAATGCTAGGATGAGGGCTAATATTTGTGTTAGGGTTAGGGCTAGTATTAGGGCTATGGCTAATGTCAGGTCTAGAGTTAAAGTTAGGGATAAATTTAGTGTTAGTTTATGGCTTAGTCCAGTGTAGGGGTTAGGTTTATACTAAGGGTCAGTTTTAGAGCTAGGGTTATTATTAGGGTCAGGATCAAGGTGAGGGTTTGGGTTAGGTTAGGGTTTAGGTTTAGGCCTTGAATTATCATTAGGTTTAGGGTTAAGGTAATGAAAGGGTTAGGTTTAGGGTTTAGGTGTGGTTTAGTGTAATGTATAGGATTATGGTTAGGCCTAGGGTTAGCATAAGGGTTGGGTTATCATTAGGGTAATGGATAGGGTTAGACCTAAGATTAGGGGTAGTGTTATGTATAGGATTAGGGCTTTTGTTTGGGTTAGGGTTAGGTTTACATTTAGGGTTAAAGCTAGGTTTAGGAGCTGGGGATGTGGCTCAAGAAGTAGCATGCACACCTGGCATGCATGGGGCGCTGGGTTTGATCCTCAGCACCACATACCAATAAAATAAAGATGTTGTGTCCACAGAAAACTAAAAAAAATAAATATATAGAAAAACTAGGTTTACGACTCGGATTCAGGCTAGGTTTTTGGTTAGTTAGGGCTAGGGTTAAGGCTATGTCTAATGTAGGAAGTAGTGTTATGATTAGAGCTAGTGATAGGGTCAGTGTTAGGGCTACGTCTAGTGTTAGGGTTAAGTTTACAGTTATGATGCTGTTTAGAGCTAGGTTTAATGTTAGGGTCAGAGTCAGGGTCCAGATTAGTTTTCAGATTAGTTTTAGGACTAGAATTAGAGATAGGATTAGGTCTAGGTGTAGGGTTAGGGTTTGGTTTAGGTTAAGTGTTAGGGTTAGGGTTATGATTTGGTTTTGTTTTAGGGCTAAGGGTGGAGTTAGGGGTAGTTTTAGGATTAATGTTAGGATTAGGGCTAGTGTTAGTGTGAGGTTTAGGCTTAGGTTTAGGGTAGATTTAGAGTTAGGTTTAGATCTAGGCTTTGAGCTATGGGTAAGGATAGGGCTAGGATTAGGGGCTAAGTTTAGGGCTATGTTTAGGGTCATGGTAAGGGATAGGTTTAGAATTAGTTATAAGGCTAGGGTGAGATTTTGAGTTAGTCTTAGAGCTAGGGTTAGGGTTGGGTTAGGGATAGGGCTAAATTAGAGATGAGGACTAGGGTTAGTGTTACTGTTAGGCCTAGGTTTAGGGCTAGGGTTAGTGTTAGCATTAGGGTTAGGGTTAGGTTTAGGTTAAGGGATGGGATTATAGCTACTTTTAGGACTAGGGTGAGGATTAGAATTAGGGTTATGGTTAGGGATAGGTTTATGATTAAGGTGAGGTTTATGGCTAGGATGTGGGCTAAGTTTTGTGTTAGGATTAGACCTAGGGCTAATGTCAGGACTAGGGTTACAGTTAGAGAGAGTTTTAAGGTTAGGTTTATACCTAGGTCTATTATAAGTGTCAGTTTTCTTGTTAGGGACAGGTTTAGAGCTATGGGTATTATTAGGGTCAGGGTCAGAGTTAGGGTTTTTATTAGATTAAGGTTTAGGTTTAAGGCTCGAGTTATCATTACGTTTAGGATTAGATTAATGATAGTTTTAGGTTTAGAGTTCAGGTTAGGTGTAGGGTAATGGATAGGGTTAGGGATAGAATTAGGTTTCGGCTTAGGGTAGCAGAAGCGTTAGGGTCAGTGTTAGGGTTAGCATTAGGGTTACGTTTAGGTTTAGTATTAGGGTTAGTGTTAAGGTTAGGGTTAGGGTTAGGGTAAGTGTTAGGGTTACGGATAGTGTTACTGTGAGTTTTAGATTTAGGTTTAGGTTAGGGTTAGGGTTAGGTTTAGGGTTTGTGCTAGCGTTATGATTTGGGTTAGAGTTATGTTTGCATTTTAGGTTTGAGTCAGGGTGAGTGTTACTGATAGAATTAGGGTTAGGGTTAGGGTTTGGGTTCAGGTTAGGGTTAATGATAGGGTTTGGTTTAGAGTAAGTGGTATGGTTAGGTTAGGCTTAGTGTTCATTTTAGGGTTAGGTTTAGATAGGGTTAGGTTTAGGGTTAGTATTAGGGTTAGGAATAGGTTAGTGTTACGGTTGATATAGGGTTAGAGTTAGGGTAAGTGTAAGGATTAGGGATAGGTTTACGGTTAGAGTTATTTAGGGTTAGTTTTAGGGTAATGGATAGAGTTAGAGCCTGTGATAGGGCTAGTGTTATGCGTAGGATTAGGTCTAGGGTTAGGCTTAGGTTTAGGGTTAGGGCTAAGGCTAGGGTTATGGTTAGCTTTAGGGTTAAAACTAGGGTAGGGCTTTGTTTAGGGCTAGGTTTTGCAATAGGTTAGGGCTATGGCAAATGTAAGAACTTTGTTATGATTAGGGCTAGTTTTAGGTTTAATGTTAGAGCTAAGTATAGTTTTAGGGTTAGGTTTAGGGTTACGGTGATGTTTAGAGCTAGTGTTACTATTAGTGTCAGGGTCAGTGTTCAGTTTAGGATTATGGTTAATATGAAATCCAAAATCAGGACTAGGGTTAAGTCTAAGGGAAGGATTAGTGTTTGGCTTTAGGCTAAGTGTTATTGTTAGGGTTAGGGCTAGGTTTTTCTTTAAATCTAGGGCTAGAGTTATGGAGAAATTAGGATTAGGTTTAGGTCTAAGGCTAGTGTTAGGGTTAGGTTTAGGTATAAGTTTACCAGAAGGGCTAGTGTTAGGTTTCGGTTTAGGGTTAGGTTCAGGTTTAGACCCATGATTAGTGTTAAGGTCAGAATAATGGTCAGGGTTAGGGTTGGGGTTTGGGATATGTTTAGAGCTAGAATGAGGACTAGGGTTAGGACTAATAATAGGGTTAGGGTTTTGGTTAGGTTAAGGATTAGGATTAGGATTAGCATTAGGCTTAGGGTTTGGCATAGGGTAAGGGATAGGGTTAGAGCTAAGGTTAGGGCTAGGGTTAGGGTTAAAGCTAGGTTTAGGGTTCAGATTAGGGCCAGTTATTGTGTTAGGGATATGGCTAGAGTTAGAGCAATGGCTAATGTAAGAACTAGGTCTTTTAGGTTAGTTTTTGGGTTATGGTTAGTGGTTAAACCTCTAGTGTTAGGATTAGGTTTAAGGTTAGGGTGAAATTTGGAGCTAGTGCTAGTGTTAGGTTAATATTCAGGGTCAGGTTTAGTTTTAGGGTTAGGGTTAGGACTCGAATTAAGGCTACGGTTACTGTAGGGGTTCAGTTTAAGGTTAGGGTGGTGTTTAGAGCTAGGGTGAGTGTTAGGATATGAGTAAGAGTTAGGGTTAGTATTAAGGTTAAGTTTAGGACTCGAATTAGGGCTAGGATTAGGTCTAGGTGTAGTGTTAATGTTTAGTTTACGTTAAGGTTTAAGTTTAAGGCTATTGTTCAGGTTATCTTTAATGCATGGGTTATGTTTATGGCTAGTTTTAGGATTAGCAGTAGGACTAGGCCTAGTGTTAATGTTAGGCGTAGGCTTAGGGTTAGGGTTAGATGCAGAGTTAGAGTTAGATCTACGGTAGGACTACGGATTAGGCAATGGTTATGGCTAGGTTTAGGGCTAGAGTTAGGGCTAGTGTTAGGATTATGGTAATGAACAGGGTTAGAAGTAGGGATAGGGCTAGTGTGAGAGTTAGATTTACTCTTATGGCTAGGGTTAGGGTTAGGGTTAGGGATAGGGTTAAAATAGGTCTAGGATTAGGGCTAGGGTTAGTGTTCACCTTCGGCCTAGCATTAGGGTTAGGGTTAAGTTTAGGGTAAGGAATGGTGTTATAGCTAGGTTTAGAGATAGGGTGAGGGTTAGAATTAGGGTTACAGCTATGGTTAGGGTTAGGGTTATGATTAAGGCTAGGTTTGGGGCTAGGATGAGGGCTATGGTTCTTTTTAGGGTTGGGACTAGGATTAGGGCTAGGGCTAATATCAGATCTAGGGTTATGGTAAAAGATAGTTTTAAGATTAGGTTTATGGCTACAGGTAATGTAAGGGTTAGGTTTAGGGTTAGGGTCAGGTTTAGAGCTAGGGGTATTATTAGGGTCAAGTTCTGGGTTAGAAGTTTGTGATAGGTTGAGGTTTAAAGTTAGGGCTGGAATTAGCATTATGGTTAGTGTTAGTGTAATGATAGGTTGAGGTTTAGGGTTTAGGTTTGGTTTAAAATAATGCATAGGTTTAGGATTAGGGATAGGGTTAGGTTTAGGCCTAGCGTCATCGGTACGGCAATCTATAGGTTTAGAATTCGGTTTTGGGCTAGGGTTATGGTTTTGATTAGGCAAGAGTTAGGATTAAGGTTAGGGTTAAAACTCGGGTTAGGGCTTGGATTAGGGCTAGGTTTTGGGATAAGTTAGTGCTAGGGTTAGGAGTAAGGCTTATGTAAGTACCAGGGTTACAATTAGTGTTAAATTTATGGTTAGGGTTAGTGGTAGGTCTAGTGTTAAGTTTGGGTTTAGGGTTAGAATTATGGTTAGAGTCAGGGTCAGTGTTAATTCTAGTTTTCAACTTAAAACTAGAATTAGAGCTAATGTTAGGTTTAGGGTTAGGGTTTGGTTTAGGTTTAGGGTTAGGGTTAGGGCTATGGCTCGGTTTTGTTTTAGGGCTAGGGTTAAAGTTAGATTTAGAGTTAGGGTTAGGGTTAGGGTTTGATTTAGAGTTAAAATTAGATCTAGGTTAGGGCTAGAGCTAATTATAGGGCTAGAGTTAGGGCTAGGGTTAGGGCTTGGATTAGGGTTCTGATAAGGGATAGGGTTAGAACTAAGAATGAGTCTACGGTGAGAGTTAGAATTAGTCATAGGGCTAGGGTTAGGGCTAGGGTTAGGAATAGGACTAAATTAGGGCTAAGATTAGGGCTAGGGTTAGTTTTTGGGTTAGGCCTAAAGTTAGGTTTAGAGTTAGGATTAAGGCTAGGTTCAGGGCTAGGATGAAGGCTGGGGTTTGTGTTAGGTTTAAGGCTAGAATTAGGGCTATGGCTAATGTCATGTCTAAGCTTACGGCTGGGGATAGTTTTTGGATTAGGTTTATGGCTATGTCTAGTGTAAGGGTTAGGTTTAGTGTAAAAGTCACTTTTAGAGCTAAGTGATTTATTAGCACCAGGGTCATTGTTAGAGTTTGGTTGATGTTAGGGTTTAGGGTTAGGGCTTGAATTAGCATTAGGGTGTGGGTTAGGGTAATGATAGGGTTTTGTTAAGAGTTTACATTAGGTTTAGGGTAATTGATAGGGTTAGGGTTAGCGATAGGGTTAAGGTTAGGCCTAGGGTTTGCATTAGGGTAAGGGTTATGGTTTGTGTAATGGATAGGATTAGAGCTAAGTTTAGGGCTAGGTTTATGGTTAAGAATAGGTCTTGAATTTTGGTTAGGGTTAAGGTTAAAACTCAGTTTAGGCTTACGTTTATGTTTAGCATAAGGGTTAGGTTTTTGAGCTAGGTTTAGGGCTAGGGTGAGGGTTAGGTTTAGTGTTACTTCTAGGGATAATATTATAGTACTCATAGGGTTAGGGTTAGGATTAGGGCTAGGGACATCATTAGGGAACGGTTTTGGGTTAGTGTAATGTATACGATTAGATGTAGATTTAGGGCTATGTTTAATGTTAGATTGTGGTTTAGGCTGAGATTTAGGGCTATGGTTATGTTTAGGTTTATAGTAAGTGTTAGGGTTTGAGCTAGGTTTCGGTCTATGGCAAGTGTGAGGTTTAAGGTTAGGTCTAGGGTTAGTTTTCCAGTTAGGTTTAAGTTTAGAATTAAGCCTAGGATTATCAATAAGGTTAGGTTTAGGTTTAGAGTAATGGGTAGGTTTAGAGCTAGGTTTAGGGCTAGGGTTAAGTTTAGGATTAGGGCTAAGGTTAGGGTTAGATTGAGGGATAGGTGTAAGTTTATGTTTAGAGTAATATTTAGGCTTTCAGCTAGGATTGGGACTAAGGCGAGGGTTAGGTTAGGGTTAGGGCTAAGGTCAGGGTTAGGGTTATGCTTAAGGCTTGATTTAGGCCTAGGATTACCCCAAGTTTTGTGTTAGGTTTAGGCCTGGAGTTAGGGTTATGGGTAATGTAAGAACTAGGGTTATGTTGAGGGCTAATTGTAGGGTTAGGGTTATGGCTAGGTCTAGTGTTAGGTTTAGATTTTCAGATCGGGTCAGATTTAGAGATAGGTTTACTCTAAAGGCAGGGTCAGTGTTTGGGTTAGAGTTAGGGTTTCAGCCAGAATTAGGACTAAGTTTAGGTCTAGGGGAAGGGTTAATGTTTGAGTTAGGTTAAGGATTATTGTTAGGGCTAGGGCTAGGTTTATGTTTAGATCTAGGGCTAGAGTTAAGGCTAGATTTACGGTTTGGTTTAGGTCTAGGGCTAGTGTTAGGGTTTGGTCTAGGTTTAGTGTTTTAGACCTAGGGTTAATGTTAGGGTCAGAATAAGGGTCAGGGTTAGCATTAGGGTTTGGGATAGGGTTAGAGCTAGAATGAGGGCTAGGGTTAGGACTATTAATAGGGTTAGGGTTTTGGTTAGTCTAAGGATTAGAGATAGGTCTAGGGCTACCTTTAGGGTTAGGGTTTTTCTTAGGTTAAGGGATAGCATTAGAGCTAGTGTTAATGCTAGAGTTACGGATAGGGTAAGGGTTAAATATAGGTTTAGAGATCGGATTAGGGCTGGTTTTTGTGTTAGGGTTAGGGCTAGATTGGGAATTGGCTAATGTAAGAGCCAGGGTTACAATTAGGGTTATTTTTAAGATTAGGGTTAGGGTAGGTCTAGTGTTGGGTTTAGGTTTAAAGTTAGGGTAATATTTAGAGGTAGGGTTATTGTTAGGATATGAGTCAGCATCAGGGTTAGTTTTAGGGTTAGGGTTAGGAGTCAAATAAAGGCTAGAGTTACTGTTAGTGTTCGGTTTATGTGAGGGCTGTGTTTAGAGCTAAGTTGACTGTTAGGATATCAGTCCAGGTAAGGGTTAGCTTTAAAGTTAGGGTTATGATTTGAATTAGGTCTAGGGTTACTGTTAGGGCTTGGTTTAAGTTTAGGGTAGTCTTTAGAGCTATGGTTATTGTTAGAATATGAGTCAGGGTCAGGGTAAGTTTTAAGGTTAGGGTTAGGACTTGAGTTAGGGTTAGGGTTATGTCTACGTGTAGTGTTAGGGTTTGGTTTAAGTTAAGGTTTAGTGTTAGGTCTGTTGCTCAGTTTTGTTTTAGTCCTAGGTTTAGGGTTTGGGCTAGTTATAAGATTACCATGAGGGTTAGGGCTAGTGTTAGTGTTAGGCTTAAGCTTTGGGTTAGGGTTAGATTTGGATTTAGCGTTATATCTAGTATTAGGACTAGGTCTAACTATTGGGCAAGGCTTAGGCCTAGGGTTATGGTTATGGTAACAAATAGGTTTAGAACTAGGGCTAGGGCTAGGGTGAGAGTTAGAGTTAGTCTTAGGCCTAGTGTTTTGGTTAGTTTTATGGATAGAGCTAAGTTAGACCTAGGATTAATCTTCAGCTTAGGCCTAGTGTTAGGGCTAGGGTTATAGTTAATTTTAGGGTAAGGTATGGTGTTATAGGTAGGTTTAGAGGTAGGATGAGGGTTAGAATTAGGATTAGGGCTAGGGTTAGGGTTATGGTTATGATTAAGGATAGGTTTAGGGCTAGGATGAGGGCTAGGGTTTATTGTAGGGTTAGGTCTAGAATTAGGACTAAGTCTAATATCAGGTCTAGTGTTAAAGTTTGAGGTAAATTTAGGATTAGGTTTGTGTCTAGTTCTAGTGTAATGTTAGGCTTAGGGTAAGGGTCAGGTTTTAGAGCTAGGTGTATTTTTAGGGTCAGGATCAGGGTTAGGGTTTGTTTTAGGTTAAGGTTGAGTGATAGGGCTCAAATGAGCATTAGGGTTAGATTTAGGGTAAGGGTAATTAATTGGCTTAGGTTTAGGTTTCAGGGTAGGTTTAGGGCAATGGAGAGCTTTAGGGTTAGCAAAAGGGTTAGGGTTATGCCTAGGGTTAGCATCAGGATTCGGGTTATCATAAGGATAATATATAGGGTTAGAGCTATGGTTAGGGCTAGAGTTAGGTTAGGATTTGTGTTAGGGATATTAACCCTAGCTTAGTGTAGTGTTATGGTTAGATTTAGGGTAAAGGTTAGATTTTGAAGTAGAGTTAGGTCTAGGACAAGGGTTAGGTTTAGTGTTGTTTTCAGGGATAGGTTTAGGGTTAGGGCTTGGGTTTTCATTAGGGTTAGAATTAGGTTTAGGGTAATAGATTGGGTTAGACATAAGGTTAGCTTTATGGTTAAGGTTAGGTTTCGTTTTAAGTTTAGTTTTAGGGCTAGGTTTACTGTTGGTTTTAGGGTAAGTGTTAGAGTTTGAGTAGGGTTAAGGCTATGGCAAGTTTTAGGTTTAGGGTTAGGTTTTTGGTTTGGGTTAGGTTTTTGGTTAGGGTTAGGGATAGGGTTATCATTAAGGTTAGGGTTAGAGTTAGGGTAATGGCTACGGTTAGAGCTAGTATTAAGTCTAGGTTTAAGGTTTGGATTAGTGCTATGGTTAGGGTTATGTTTAGGGATAGTGCCAGGGTTATGTTTAGGCTAAGGGTTAGGCATTGAGCTAGGGTTAGAACTAAGGTGGGGTTTACGGTTAGGGTTAGGACTAAGGTTAGGGTTAGGGTAAGGGTTATGCTTAGAGTAGGTTTAGGCCTCAAGTAGGGTTAAGATTTTTGTTAGGTATAGGCCTAGGTTTAGTGCTTGTGTAATGTAAGATCTAGGATTCTGATTAGAGGTAGTTTAGGGTTAGGGTTATGGCTAGTTCTAGTGTTAGGTTTAGGTTTGGTTTAGGGTCAGGTTTAGAGCTAGGTTTAATGTTAGTGTCAGGGCCAGTGTTCAGGTTAAAATTAGGGTTAGGGTGAAAGCCAGAATAGGACTAGGGTTAGGCCTAGTGGTAGGGTTAGTATTTGGTTTAGGATAAGGGTTATTGTTAGGGCTAGGACTAAGTTTGTGTTTAGGTCAAGGGCTAGAGTTATAGCTAGATTTAGGATTAGGTTTCGGTCTAGGGCTAGTGTTAGGTTTAGGTTTAGGTATAAGTTTACTGGTAGGCCTAGTTTCGGGTTTTGGTTTCGGTTTAGGGTCAGGTTTAGACCTATAATTATTGTTAGGGTCAGAATAAGGGTGAAGGTTAGGGTGAGGTTTTGGATTAGGGTTAAATGTAGAATGAGGGCTAGTGTTAGGATTAGTAATAGGGTTATTGTTTGGGTTTGGCTAAGGATTAGAATTAGGACTAGAGTTAGCATTACGTATAGGGTTTGGCTTAGGGTAATGGATAGGATTAGAGCTAGGTTTAGGGCTAGGATTAGGGTTAGGTTTAGGGCTAGTTTTAGGGTTAGGGTTAGTGTTAAATCTAGTGTTAGGGCTTAGATTAGGGCTATTTTTGTGTTAGAGTTAGGGCTAGGGTTTTGCTAAGGCCAATGTAAGAACTAGGGTTACGATTAGTGTTAGTTTTAGGGTTAAGGTTTTGGCTAGGTCTAGTGTTAGCATTAGTTTTAGGGTTAGGGTCATATTTAGAGCTGGGTTTGTGTTTGGATATGAGTCAGGGTGAAGGTTAGTTTTAGGCCTAGGACTCGAATAGAGCTCAGGTTATGGCTAGTCATGGGTTAGGGTTTGGTTTAGGTTAAGGTTTCGGGTTAGAGCAATGGCTCATTTTTTTATGGCTAGGACTTGGATTAGGGCTAGTTTTGGGATTAATAATAGTGTTAGAGATAATGGTAGAATGAGGTTTAGGCTTAAGATTAGGATTAGATTTAGAGTTAATGTTAGATCTAGGGTTAGTGTTATGGCTAGGGTTAGGGCTAAGGTTAGGGCTATTGTGAGGGTTAGGGTAACAAATAGGGATATAAATCGAAATAGGGCTAGGGTATGAGTTAGAGTTAGTTTTAGGGCTAGGGTTAGGGGTAGGATTAAGTTTAGGGTTCAAAGAGGGCTAGTATTAGTGCTTTGAAAAGTTTTAGGGTTAGGCCTATGGTTAGGGCCAAGGTTAGGGTTCATTTTAGGTGAAGGGATGGGGTTATATAGCTAGGTTCAGTGCTAGGGCGAGGGTTATAATTAGGGCTAGGGCGAGGGTGAGGGTTCAGGTTAGGATTAAGTATAGGTTTAGGGCTAGGATGAGGCTAGGTTTTGTGTTAGGGTTAGGGCTAGGTTTAAGGCTAGGGCAAATGTCAGGTCTAGGGTTATGGTTAGGGATAGTGTTAGGGATAGATTTATGGCTAGGTATAGTGTAAGGGTTAGGTTTAGGGTAGGGGTCAGGTATAGAGCTAGGTTATTATTAGGGTCAGAGTCTGGGTTAGGGTTTGGTTTGAGTTAAGTTTTAAGTTTAGTGTTCAAATATGCATTAGGATTAGGGTTAGGGTTAGAGTAATGGATAGAGTTAGGTTTACAGTTAAGGTTATATTTAGAGTAAAGTATAGGGTTAGTGTTAGGGATAGGGTTAGGGTTAGGCCTAGGGTTAGCATTGGGTTTAGGCTTATGTTCAGAGTAATGGATAGGTTTAGTGCTAGTGTTAGGGCTTAGGTTAAGGTTAGGATTAGGGCTAGGGTTTGGTTTACTCCTAGGGTTAGTGTTAGGGTTAGGTTTAGGGTAAGTGTTAGGGTTTGAGCTAGGGTTAGGGCTAGGGCAAGGGTTAGGATTAGAATCAGGGCTATGGTTAGGGTTAGGGTTAGGGATAGGGTTATGGTTAGGGTTAGTGTTAGGGCTAGGGTTAGCATTAGGGTTAGGGCTATGTTTAAGGCAATGGATAAAGTTAGAGCTAGGACTGGGCTATGGTTACAGTTAGGATTAGGGATAAGGCTAGGATTAGGGTTAGAGCTAGGGTTATATTTAAGGTAAGGGTTAGAGTATGAGCTAGGGTTAGGGCTAGGGCAAGCATTAGGTTTAGGGTTTGGGCTGGGATTAGGATTAGGGTTATTCTTAGTACTAGGTTTAGGTCTTGAATTAGACTAGGTTTATTTGTGAGGTTTATGGCTAGTGTTAGGGCTATGGGTAATGTAAGAGCTAGGGTTATGGTTATGGGTAGATTTTTGGGGATTAGGGTTATAGATATGTCTAGTGTTCGGTTTATGTTTTGGGTTAGGATAAGGTTTAGAGATAGGGTTTGTGTTAGGGTAAGCGTTAGTGTTCAGTTTAGCATTGGTTTTATGGTTAGGGCCAGAATTAGAACTAGGGTTAGGTCTAGGGGTAATTTAGTCTTTGCATTAGGTTAATGGTTATTTTAGGGCTAGGGCTAGGTTTTTGTTTAGGGCTAGGGCTAGAGTTATAGCTATATTTAGGATTAAGTTTAGGTCTAGTGCTAGTGTTATGGTTAAGTTTAAGTATAGGTTTACTGGTAGGGTTAGTGTTAGGGTTCGGTTTAGTGTTTAGGTCAGGCTTTGACCTAGGGTTAGTGGTAGGGTAAGAATAAGGGTAAGGGTTAGGCTTAGGCTTTGGGTTAGGGTTAGAGATAGAAAGAGGGCTAGGGTTAGGACAAGTAATAGAGTTAGGGTTTGGGGTAAGCTAAGGATTAGGGTTAGAACTAGGGTAGCATTCGGGTGAGAGTTTGGCTTAGGGTAAGGACTAGGTTTAGAGCTATGGTTTGGGTTAGTGTTAGTGTTAGGGTTAGGGTTAGGGTTAAAGCTAGGGTTGAGGCTCAGTTTAGGGCTAGGTTTTGTGTTTTGGTTAGGGCTATGGCTAATGTAAGAACTAGCTTTATGTTTAGGGATAGTTTTAGTGTTAGGATTAGGGCTAGGTCTAGTGTTTGGGTTAAGTTTAGGGTTAGGGTGATGTTTAGAGGTATTTTTAGGGTCAGAGACAGGGTCAGTATTAGTTGTAGGGATATGGTTATTACTAAGTGTAGCATTAGGATTTGGTTTAGGTTAAGGTTTAGGATTAGGGCTATAGCTCAGTTTTGTCTGAGGGCTATGGGTAGGGTTAGGGCTAGTTTTAAAATTAGAATTAATGTTAGGGCTAGTGTTAGGGTGAGGTTTAGGTTTAGAATTAGGGTTAGATTTAGAGTTAGGGTTAGTTCTAGGTTTAGGACTAGGGCTAGGGTTAGGACTAAGGTTAGGACTAGGGCTAGGGTTAGGACTAAGGTTAGGGCTAGTGTTAGGGTCAGGCAATAGATAAGGTTGGTACTAGAAATATGTCTAGGGATAGAGTTAGGGTTAGTCTTAGGGCTAGGCTTAAAGTTAGAGTTACAGTTAGTAATAAATTAGGGCTAGGATTAGAGCTATGGTTAATGTTAGGATTAGGCCTAGTGTTAGGGCTAGTGTTAGTGTTAGTGTCACTTTAGGGTTAGTTAGGGTTAGGGGAAGGGATGTGGTTATACCTAGGTTCAGAACTAGGGCGAGGGTTGAAATTAGGGTTTGGGCTAGGGATAGGGTTCAGGTTAGGATTAAGGCTAGTTTTAGGGCTAGGATTAGGGCTCAGGTTTGTGTTAGGTTTAAGGCAAGAATTAGGTAGAGTGAAATGCCAGGTCTAGAGTTACGGTTAGGGATACTGTTAGGGTTAGTTTTATGGCTAGGTCTAGTGTAAGGCTTATATTTAGGGTAAGGGTCAGGTTTAGAGCTAGGAGTGTTATTAGAATCAGTGTCTTGTTCAGAGTTTGGGTTAGGTTTTGGTTTAGTTTTAGAGCTCGAATTAGCATTAGGGTTAGGGTTAGGGTTAGAGTAATGGATAGGGATAGGTTTAGTGTTCAGGTTAGGTTTAGGTAAGGATAAGGTTAGTGTTAGTGATAGATTTATGGTTAGGCCTAAATGGATAGGGTTAGATTTAGGTTTAGGATTAGGGTTAGTGTTAGGTTTAGTGTAACTGTTAGGTTTTGAGCTAGGATTAGGACTACAGCAAGGGTTAGGTTTACGCTTAGGTCTAGGGTTAGGTTTACAATTAGGGTTAGAGTACGTTTAGGGTTAGGACTAGGGTTAAGATTAGAATTAAGGTTAGAGTAGGTTTAGGGTTAGGGCTAGTGTTATCATGACGTTTATAGTTAGGGTTACGGTAATGGGTGGATTTAGAGCTATGTTTAGAGCTACGTTTGGGTTAGGCTTATGTTTAGAATAATCGATAGGTTTAGGGCTAGGGTTATGGTTAGGATTAGGGCTAGGGTTAGGGTTAGGGTTAGGCCTAGGGTTAGTGTTAGGGTTAGGTTTAGGGTAAGTATTAGAGTTTGAGCTATGTTTAGGGCTAGGGTGATGGTTAGGGTCATGTCAGGTCTAGGTTTAGTATTAGGGTTAAGTTTAGTGCTAGAGTTAGCATTAGGGTTCGGGTTATGTTTAGGGTAATGGATAGGGTTAGAGCTAGAGTTAGGGCTAGGATTATGGTTAGGATTAAGTCTAGGGTTAGGTTTAGGGTTAGGGCCAGTTTTAGGGTTAGTGTTTGATTTAGGGTAATGGTTAGGGCTAATGTTAAGTTTAGGGTTATAACGAGATGTAGGGCTCAGTTTAGGGCTAGGTTTTGGGTTAGGTTAGGGCTATGATTAAGGCTATGGCTAATGTAAGAACTAGAGTTATGATGAGGGCTACTATTAGGGTTATGGTTAGGGCTAGTCCTAGTTTTAGGGTTAGGTATACTTTTAGGGTGATGGTAGAGCTAGGGTTAGTGTAATGTCAGAGTCAGGCTCAAGGTTAGTTTTAGGGTTAGGTTAGGACTAAAATTAGGGCTAAGGTTAGGGCTAGGTGTTGCTGAGAGCCACAGCTGAGTCGGAATGGCCCCTGGCATTTTGCCAATAGTATTGATTGACAGGTGAGGCATTACTATCCGCCTCCGCGGCTACTTTGCAGTTCTCATGGGGATTCCCGGGGATTCCTGGAGAGTTCCCATTGGTTGGGGAAGTGCAGGAGGAGGGATTTTCCAGAGGATATTTCCGGCTGGTGGTTCCTGGACTAGCCTCGTGGCATTCGGGAGGAGTGCACGGGAACGTGTGTGAAGTGTTTTGGTGGAGTTCAAAAATAAAGTTTGTTCCTGCTTCAGTGGCTCGTGATTTGTGCCCAGCCAGACTGCGGCAAGGTGTGGTGTTAGGTTTTTGTTCAGGTTAAGGGTTAGGGTTAGGGCTATGGCTCGTTTTTGTTTTCGGTCTTGAACTAGATTAGGGCTAGTTTTAGGATTAGTGTTAGTGTTAGGGCTAGTGTTAGTGTGAGGTTTAGGCTTAGGGTTAGCGTTGGACTTAGAGTTATGGTTAGTTCTAGGGTTAGGGCTAGGGCTAGTGTTAGGACTAAGGTTAGGGCAAGTGTTAGGGTTATGGTAAGGGATAGGGTTAGATCTAGGAATAGGGCTAGGGTGAGAGTCAGAGTTAGTCTTAGTGCTAGTGCTAGGGTTAGGGTTAAATTAGGGCTAGGATCAGGTCTAAGATTAGTGTAAGGGCTAAGTCTAGAGTTAGAGTTAGGGTTAGATTTGGGGGAAGGGATGGGGTTATAGCAAGTTTCAGAAATAGGGAGAGGGATAAAATTAGGGATAGGGCTAGAGTTAGGGTTCAAGTTAGTGTAAGGGTTAGGTTTATGGTAAGGGTCAGGTTTAGGGCTCGGGGAATAATTAGGATTAAGATTTGGCTTAGGTAAGGATTTAGGTTTATGGCTGAAATTAGCATTAGGGTTAGGGTTAGGGGTATAGTTAGTGTTTGTTTTAAGGTTCAAGTTTGGTTTAGGGTAATTGGTACAGTTAGCATTAGTGATAGGGCTAGGGTTAGGCTTAGGTTTAGCATTAGGGTAAGAATTATGGTTAGGGTAATTGATAGGGTTAGAGCTTAGGTTAGAACTAGAGTTATGATTAGGAATATGCCTTGAGTTATGGTTAGAGTTAGTGTTAGAACTAGGGTTAGGGTTAGGTTTAGGGTTATGTTTAGCATAAAGGTTAGGTTTTCAGCTAGGGTTAGGGCTAGGTTTAGGGTTAGGTCTAGGGATAGGATTACAGTAGGTTTAGGGTTAGGGTTAGAGTTAGGGCTAGGGTTATCATTAAAGTTAGGGTTAGGGTTAAGGTAACAGATAGTGTTAGGTAAGGTTTAGATTTAGTTTAGAGTTAGAATTAGTGATAGGGTTGGGATTAGAGGTATGGTTATGTTTAGGTTTTATGGATAGGTTTTGGTTAGGTTTAACTCTTACCCCAATTAGGGTTAGAGTTAAAGTTAGGGTCGGGCTAGGATTATCAATAAGTTTAGGTTTAGGGTTAGGGTTTGGGGTAGGTTTAGAGCTAGGTTTAGGGCTAGGTTAAGTTTAGGATATGGGCTAGGTTTAGGGTGAGACTTAGGGATAGGTCTAGGTTTATGTTTAGGGTAAGGGTTAGGCTTTGAGCTATCTTAGGACTAAGGTGATGGCTAGGATTGCATATAGGGCTAGTGTTAAGGTTAGGGTTATGCTTAGGGCTAGGTTTAGGCCTAAAATTGGCTCTATGTTTAGAGTTAGGTTTAGTCCTAAGGTTAGGGCTATGGGTAATGTAAGATCTAGGGTTATGATTAGGGCTAGTTTTAGGGTTAGGTTTATGGCTTGGTCTAGAATTAGGTTTAGGTTTGGGTTAGTTTCAGGTTTAGAGTTAGGTTTAGTTTTAAAGCCAGGATCAGTGTTTGGGTTAGAGTTAAAGTTAGGGTTTAAAGCCAGAATTAGGACTAGGTTTAGGTCTAGGAGTAGAGTTAGTGTTTGGGTTAGGTACAGGTTTTTGTTAGGGCTAGGGCTAGGATTTTGTTTAGGTCTAGAGCTAGAGTTCAGGCTAGATTTAGGATTAGGTTTAAGTCTAGAGCTAGTGGTGGGGTTAGGTTTAGGTATAAGTTGAGAAGTAGGGCTAGTGTTAGGGTTTGGTTTAGGTTTAGGGTCATGTTTAGACCTAGGGTTTATGTTATGGTCAAAATAAGAGTCAGGGTTGGGGTTAGGGTTTGGGATATTGTTAGAGCTAGAATGAGATCTAGTGTTAGGACTATTAATAGGGTTAGGATTTGGTTAGCCTAAGGATTAGGAATAGGTCTAGGGTTACCATCAGGGTTAAGGTTTTGCTCAGGGTAAGGCATAGGGTTAGGGCTAGGGTTAGGTTTATGATTAGGGTTAAAGCTAGGTTTAGGTCTCAGATTAGGGCTAGTTTTTGTGTGAGGTTTAAGGCTAGGGTTAGGGCAACGGCTAATATAAGAACTAGGCTTAACATTAGGGTTAGGTAGAGGGGTAGGTCAAGTGTTACGGTTCGGTTTAAGGTTAGGGTGATATTTATAGCTAGGGATAGTGTTAGGATATCAGTCAGGTCAGGGTTAGTTTTAAGGTTAGGGTTAGGACTCGAATTAGGGTAGGGTTAGATCTAGGTGTAGTGCTCTTGTTTGGTTTAAGTTAAGGTTAGTGTTAGGCCTGTGGCTCAGTTTTGTTTTAGTGCTATGGTTAGAATTAGGGCTAGTTTTATGATTAGCTTTAGGTTTAGGGCTAGGGTTATGGTTTGGTTTAGGATTAAGGCTAGATTTAAGGCTAGGATTAGGACTAGGTTTTGTGTTAGGTTTAGAGCAAGAATTAGGGCTAGGATTAATGTCAGTTGTAGGTTTATAGTTAGTGATATTTTTAGGGTTAGGTTTATGGCTAGGTGAAATTAAAATATTATGTTTAGGGAAAGGGTAAGATTAAGAGCTGGGGTATTATTAGGGTCAGAGTCAGGCTTCAGGTTTGGGTTAGGTTAAGGTTTAGAGTTAAGGCTCAAATTAGCATTAAGGTTAGAATAAGGGTTAGGGTAATAAATATTGTTAAGTTTAGGGTTCAGGTTAGGTTTAAGGTAATGGATATGGTTAGGGTTTCTGATAGGTTTAGAGTTATGCCTATGGTTAGCATTAGGGTCATGGTTATTGTTAGGGTAATTTATAGGTTTAGTTGTAGTGTTAGGGCTAGGATAATGGTTAGGATTAATGCTAAAGTTAGGGTTAGGGTCAGGTTTAGGGCGAGGGTTACACTTAGGATTAGGTTTAAGGTACAGTTTAGGGTTTGAGCTAGGATTTTTGCTATGGCTAACATTAATTTAGGGTTTGGTCTAGGGTTATGGTCATGGTTAGTGTTATGGTTAGGGCTAGGGTTATCATTAGGTTTAGGGTAATAGGTTTAGATATCAGGTTAAAGATAGCGTTAGGTTTACGTTAGTGTTAAGTTTAGGGTTAAATTTAGGGCTAGAGTTAGCATTATTTAAAGGGTTATGGTTAGTGTTAGAGTTCGAGTTAGGGTTTGGGCTATGGTTACAGTTAGGAATAGGGCTAGAGTTAGGGTGAGGTTCAGTGTTTGGGCTAGGTTTATGTTAAGGGTAAAGTTTAGGGTTTGAGCTAGGGTTAGGGCTAGAATGGGGGTTGGGGTTAGGTTTAGGGCTAGGTTTAGGGTTAGGTTTATGCTTAGGGTTCGGCTTAGGGCTGTAATTAGGGCCAGGATTTGTGTCAGGTTTATGGCTAGTGTTAGGTATAAGGGTAATGTAAGAGCTAGAGTTTTGGTTATGGCTAGATTTAGAGTTCATCTATTGTTAGGGTTAGTTTTGGGGTTAGATTAAGGTTTAGAGTTAAGGTTTTTGTTAGGGTAAGTGTCAGGTTTCAGGTTAGGATTAGGTTTAGATTTAGGTCCAGAATGAAGACTAGGATAAGGTCTAGGTGTAGAGTTAGTGTTTGGTTTAGGTTAAGGGTTATTTTTAGGGCTAAGGCTATGGTTATGGCTATATGTAAGATTAGGTTTAGGTCTAGGGCTAGTGTTAGTGTTAGGTTTAGTGTTAGGGTTACTGGTATGGGTAGTCTTAGGTTTCAGATAAGGGTTAGGGTCAGGTTTAAACCTAGGTTTAGAGTTAGGGTCAGAATAAGCATCAGCATTAGGTTTAGGGTTTGGGTTAATTTTAGAGCTAGAATGAGGGGCTAGGTTTAGGACTAGTAATAGAGTTATGGTTTGGGGTAGGCATAGAATTAGGGTTAGGATTAGGGTAGCAATAGGGTGAGGGCTTGGCTAAGTGTAAGAAATAAGGTTAGCACTAGGATTAGGACAAGGGATAGGGATAGGTTAAGGTCAGGCTTAGGGTTAGAGTTAAAGCTAGGGTTAGGCCTTGGATTAGGGCTAGGTTTTATGTTAGGTTTAGGGATATGACTTATTTAAGAACTGGCATTATGATTAGTGCTAGTTTTAGGGTTAGGTTTAGGTTGAGGTCTAGTGTAGGATTTTTTTTGTTTTTTTTTTTTTTTTAGGTTTAGGGATAGTGTAATGTGTCGAGCTAGGGTTAGTGTTAATGTCAGAGTCATGGTTAGTATTAGTTCTAGGGTTAGAGTTAGGACTCGAATTAGGGCT
This sequence comes from Marmota monax, assembly GCF_021218885.2. Classification (NCBI taxonomy): domain Eukaryota; kingdom Metazoa; phylum Chordata; class Mammalia; order Rodentia; family Sciuridae; genus Marmota; species Marmota monax. The sequence continues at coordinate 33,165 of NW_026692945.1, forward strand.
AGGGTTAGGGCTATGTGTAGTATTAGGGTTTGGCTTAGGATAAGGTTTAGGATCAGTGCTATGGCTCCATTTTGCTTGAGGGCTAGGGCTAGGGCTAGGGCTAGTTTTCAAATTAGCATTAGGGTTAGAGCTAGTGTAAGGGTGTGGTTTAGGCTTAGGGTTAGGGTTACATTTAAAGTTAGGGTTAGATCTAGGTTTTGGGCTACAGTGATTGTTAGGGCTAGGGTTAGGGCTAGGGATTGAGTTATCATAAGGGATAGAGTTTGAACTAGGGATAGGGATAGGACAAGATTTAGAGTTAGTGTTAGTGTTATGGTTAGATTTAGGGTTAGAATTAGGGCTTAATTAGGGCCAGGATTAGAGCTAGGGTTAGTATTAAGGCTGAGCCTAGGTTTATGGCTACAGTTATGGTTATGGTTAGGTATGATGTTTTAGCTAGCTTTAAAACTAGGGAAAGGGTTAAAATTAGGGTTATGACTATGGTTAGTGTTAGTTTTAGGATTAAGGCTAAGATTAGGGCTAGGATTAGGCCTGATTTGGCTTAGGGTTAGGGCTTCATTAGGGCTAGATCTAATTTCAGGTCTAGGGTTATGGATAGAAATAGTTTTAGGGTTAAGATTGTTAGGGTTAGGATTAGGTTTATAGATATGATTAGGTTTAGGGTTCAGGTTAGGTTTAGGGTAATGTGTAGTTTTAGGGTTAGGAAAAGGTTTAGGGTTATCCTAGGGTTGGCATTAGGGTTAGGATTAGGATTAGGGTAATGGATAGAGCTAGGTTTATGGTTAGGATCAAGGCTAGGGTGCGGGTTAGGTTTTGGGTTATGTCAAGGGTTAGGGTTAGGGTTAGGTTTAGGATAAGTGTTAGGGCTAGAATTAGGGTTATGCTTAGGATTAAAGGTAGTGTTATGCTCCAATTAAGGATCAGTTTTGGGTTAGGTTAGTCCTAGGTTTATGGCTACAGCCAATGTAAGATCTAGGGTTACAATTAGAACTAGTTTTAGGGTTAAGGTTAGGGCTAGGTGTAGGGTTAGGTTTAGGTTTAGGTTTTTTTTTTTTTTTTTTTTAATTTTTTTTTATTGGTTGTTCAAAACATTATAAAGCTCTTCACATATCATATTTCATACATTAGATTCAAGTTGGTTATGAACTCCCAATTTTACCCCAAATACAGATTGCAGAATCACATCGGTTACACATCCACATTTTTACATAATGCCCTATTAGTAACTGTTGTATTCTGCTACCTTTCCTATCCTCTACCATCCCCCCTCCCTCCCCTCCCATCTTCTCTCTCTACCCCATCCACTGTAATTCATATCTCTCCTTGTTTATTTTCCCATTCCCCTCACAACCTCTTATATGTAATTTTGTATAACAATGAGGGTCTCCCTCCATTACCATGCAATTTCCCTTTTCTCTCCCTTTCCATCCCACCTCATGTATCTGTTTAATGTTAATCTTTTCTTCCTGCTCTTCCTCCCTGCTCTGTTCTTAGTTACTCTCCTTATATCAAAGAAGACATTTGGTATTTGTTTTTTAGGGATTGGCTAGCTTCACTAAGCATAATCTGCTCTAGTGCCATCCATTTCCCTGCAAATTCTATGATTTTGTCATTTTTTAGTGCTGCGTAATACTCCATGGTGTATAAATGCCACATTTTTTTATCCATTCATCTATTGAAGGGCATCTGGGTTGGTTCCACAGTCTAGCAATTGTGAATTGTGCTGCTATGAACATCGATGTAGCAGTATCCCTGTAGTACGCTCTTTTAAGGTCTTCAGGGAAAAGTCCAAGAAGGGCAATAGCTGGGTCAAATGGTGGTTCCATTCCCAGCTTTCCCAGGAGTCTCCATACTGTTTTCCAGATTGGCCGCACCAGTTTGCAGTCCCACCAGCAATGTACAAGAGTACCCTTTTCCCCACATCCTCTCCAGCACTTGTTGTTGTTTGACTTCATAATGGCTGCCAATCTTACTGGAGTGAGATGGTATCTTAGGGTGGTTTTGATTTGCATTTCTCTGACTGCTAGAGATGGTGAGCATTTTTTCATGTACTTGTTGATTGATTGTATGTCCTCCTCTGAGAAGTGTCTGTTCAGGTCTTTGGCCCATTTGTTGATTGGGTTATTTGTTTTCTTATTGTTTAATTTTTTGAGTTCTTTGTATACTCTGGATATTAGGGCTCTATCTGAAGTGTGAGGAGTAAAAATTTGTTCCCATGATGTAGGCTCCCTATTTACCTCTTTTATTGTTTCTCTTGCTGAGAGAAAACTTTTCAGTTTAAGTAAGTCCCATTTGTTGATTTTTGTTATCAACTTTTGTGCTATGGGTGTCCTATTAAGGAATTTGGAGCCCGACCCTACAATATGTAGATCGGAGCCAACTTTTTCTTCTATCAGACGCAGAGTCTCTGATTTGATATCTAGCTCCTTGATCCACTTTGAGTTAACTTTTGTGCATGGCGAGAGGAGGGGATTCAGTTTCATTTTGTTGCATATGGATTTCCAGTTTTCCCAGCACCATTTGTTGAAGATGCTATCCTCCCTCCATTGCATGCTTTTAGCTCCTTTATCAAATATAAGATAGTTGTAGCTTTGTGGATTAGTCTCTGTGTCCTCTATTCTGTACCATTGGTCCACCCTCCTGTTTTGGTACCAGTACCATGCTGTTTTTGTTACTATTGCTCTGTAATATAGTTTGAAGTCTGGTATCGCTATACCGCCTGATTCACACTTCCTGCTTAGAATTGCTTTTGCTATTCTGGGTCTTTTATTTTTCCATATGAATTTCATGATTGCTTTATCCATTTCTACAAGAAATGCCGTTGGGATTTTGATTGGCATTGCATTAAACCTATAGAGAACTTTTGGTAATATCGCCATTTTGATGATGTTAGTTCTGCCTATCCATGAACAGGGTATATTTTTCCATCTTCTAAGATCTTCTTCTACTTCTCTTTTTAGGGTTTTGTAGTTTTCATTATATAAATCTTTCACCTCTCTTGTTAGGTTGATTCCCAAGTATTTTATTTTTTTTGAGGATATTGTGAATGGAGTGTTTTTCCTCATTTCCGTTTCAGAAGTTTTGTCGCTGATATACAGAAATGCCTTTGATTTATGCGTGTTGATTTTATATCCTGCCACTTTGCTGAATTCATTTATTAGTTCTAGTAGTTTTTTTGTAGACCCTTTTGGGTCTTCTAGGTATAGAATCATGTCATCTGCAAATAGTGATAATTTAAGTTCTTCCTTTCCTATTTTTATGCCTTTAATTTCTTTCGTCTGTCTAATTGCTCTGGCCAGTGTTTCGAGAACTATATTGAATAGAAGTGGTGATAGAGGGCATCCCTGTCTTGTTCCAGATTTTAGGGGGAATGCCTTCAATTTTTCTCCATTGAGAATGATGCTAGCCTGAGGCTTAGCGTAGATAGCTTTTACAATGTCGAGGTAAGTTCCTGTTATCCCTAGTTTTTCTAATGTTTTGAACATAAAGGGATGCTGTACTTTGTCGAATGCTTTTTCTGCGTCTATTGAGATGATCATATGGTTCTTATTTTTAAGTCTATTGATGTGGTGAATAACATTTATTGATTTCCGTATATTGAACCATCCTTGCATCCCAGGGATGAATCCAACTTGATCATGGTGCACAATTTTTTTGATGTGCCTTTGTATCCGGTTCGCCAGAATTTTATTGAGGATTTTTGCATCTATGTTCATCAGAGATATTGGTCTGTAGTTTTCTTTCTTTGAGGTGTCTTGTCTGGTTTCGGAATCAGGGTGATGTTGGCCTCATAGAATGAATTTGGCAGAGCTCCTTCTTTTTCTATTTCCTGAAATAACTTGAAAAGTATTGGTATTAATTCTTCCTTAAAGGTTTTGTAAAACTCTGCTGTATACCCATCCGGTCCTGGGCTTTTCTTGGTTGGAAGTCTTTTGATTGCTTCTTCTATTTCATCTATTGTTATTGGTCTGTTTAAGTTGTGAGTATCCTCCTGACTCAGTCTGGGCAAATCATATGACTTAAGGAATTTATCAATGTCTTCACTATCTTCTATTTTATTGGAATATAGGTTTTCAAAATAATTTCTAATTGTCTTCTGTATTTCTGTAGTGTCTGTTGTGATATTGCCTTTTTCATCCCGTATGTTAGTGATTTGAGTTCTCTCTCTTCTTCTCTTCGTTAGCATGGCTAAGGGTCTGTCGATCTTATTTATTTTTTCAAAGAACCAGCTTTTAGTTTTGTTAATTTTTTCAATAGTTTCTTTTGTTTCAATTTCATTGATTTCCGCTCTGATTTTAATTATTTCTTGCCTTCTGCTACATTTGCTGTTGTTTTGCTCTTCCTTTTCTAGGGCTTTGAGATGAAGTGTGAGCTCATTTATTTGTTGGTTTTTCCTTTTTTTGAGGAATGACCTCCAAGCGATGAATTTCCCTCTTAAAACTGCTTTCATTGTGTCCCATAGATTCCGATATGTTGTGTCTGTATTTTCATTTATCTCTAAGAATTTTTTGATTTCTTCCTTTATGTCTTCTGTAACCCATTGATCATTCAGTAACATATTGTTCATTTTCCATGTGATGTAGGATTTTTCCTTCCGTCTTTTATCATTGATTTCCAGTTTCATTCCATTATGATCAGATAAAATGCATGGTATTATCTCCACCCCTGTATATTTACTGAGGGTTGCCCTATGGCATAATATATGGTCTATTTTTGAGGAGGATCCATGTGCTGCTGAGAAAAAAGTATATCCACTTGATGATGGTTGATATATTCTATATATGTCAGTTAAGTCTAGGTTGTTGATTGTGATATTGAGTTCTATAGTTTCTTTATTCAGCTTTTGTTTGGAGGATCTGTCCAATTGTGAGAGAGGTGTGTTGAAGTCACCCATAATTATTGTGTTGTGGTCTATTTGATTCTTGAACTTGAGGAGAATTTGTTTTATGAACGTCGCAGCACCATTATTTGGTGCATAAATATTGATAATTGTTATGTCTTGTTGGTAAATGGTTCCTTTTAACAGTATATAATGTCCTTCCTTATCCCTTTTGATTAATTTAGTCTTGAAGTCAATTTTATTCGATATGAGGATGGCCACCCCTGCTTGCTTACGAGGACCGTGTGCATGGTATATTTTTTCCCAACCTTTCACCTTCAGCCTGTGTATGTCTTTTCCAATCAGATGTGTCTCCTGGAGGCAGCATATTGTTGGATTTGTTTTTTTAATCCATGCTCCAATTAAGGATCAGTTTTGGGTTAGGTTAGGCCTAGGTTTAGGGCTACAGCCAATGTAAGATCTAGGGTTACAATTAGAACTAGTTTTAGGGTTAAGGTTAGGGCTAGGTGTAGGGTTAGGTTTAGGTTTAGGTTTTGAGTGATGTTTAGATCTAGGGTTAGTGTTATGGTCATAGTCAGGGTCAGGGTTTGTTTCAGGGTTAGGGATAGGACTCAAATTATAGCTAGGTTTAGAGCTAGGTGTAGGCTTAGTGTTTGGTTTATGTTAAAGGTTAGGGTTAGGGCTATGGCTTGGTTGTTTTGTAGGGTTAGGGCTAGGGTAGAGCTAGTGTTAGGATTAGCATTAGTGTTACGGCTTGTGTTAGTGAGAGGTTTAGCTTAGGGTTATTGTTAGATTTGAATTAGGGTTAGATATAGCATGAAGGCTAGAGCCTTGGGTTATGGCTAATGTAAAGGCAAGTTATAGGATTATGGTAAGGGACAGGGTTTGAACTAGAAATAGGACTAAGGCGAGAGTTAGAGTTAGTCTTTGGGTAAGGGATAGGTTAGGTTTAGGGCCAAATTAGGGCTAGGATTAGGTCTAGCATTTGTATTAGGGTTAGGCCTAGTTTTAGGCTTAGGTTTAGGTTTAGGGATAGAGTTAGGTTTAGGGGAAGGGATGGGGTTAGAGCTAGTTTTAGGGCTAGGTCGAAGGTTAGAATTCGGTTAGGGCTAGGGTTATGGTTTGGTTTAGTAATAAGGCTAGGTTTAGGACTAGGATGAGGGCAAGGGTTTGTTTTAGGGTTATGGCAAGAATTAGGGCTAGGACTAGCGTCAGGTGTAGGCTTATGTTAGGGATAGATTGAGGGTTAGTTTTATGGCTAGGTCTAGTGTAAGGGTTCGGTTTAGGGTAAGGGTCAGGTTTACAGCTAAGGGTATTATTAAGGTTAGAATTAGGTTTCGGGTTTGATGTAGGTTAGGGTTTAGGTCTAGAGCTTGAATTAACATTAAGGTTTGGTTAGGGTAATGATAGGTTTAGGTTTAGGGTTCATGTTATGTGTAGGGTAATTGATAGGGTTAGAGTTAGCAAAAGTGTTAGGGTTAGGCCTAGGGTTAGCCTTAGGGTTATGGTTGTGCTTAGGATAAAGGATAGGGTTAGGGCTAGGGTTATGGTTTGTATTAGGGCTAGAGTTAGGGTTAGGCCTAGGGTTAGGGTTAGGTTTAGGTTTAGGATATGGTTTAGAGTTTGAGCTAGGGTTAGCACTAGGGCAATGGTTAGGTTTAGGGTTAGGTCTAGGTTATAGTTAAGGTTAGGGTCACAGTTAGTGTTAAGGATAGGGCTAGGGTTATCATTAGGTTTAGGGTATTGGATAGGGTTTGATTTTGTGTTATGGTTAGGGTTAGGGTTAGGTTTTGGCTTAAGTTTAGGATTAGGGATAGGTTTAGGGTTAGGTTTAGGGTAATGTTTAGGGTTTGAGCAAGGGTTAGCTCTATGGCAAGGGTTAGGTTTTTGGTTATATCGAGGGTTAGGGTTAGGGTAGATTTAGGGTAAGAGCTAGGGTTATCATCAGGATTAGGGTTAGGGTTAGGGAAATGGGTAGGGGTAGAGTTAGGGTTAGGGCTAGGGTTATCATTAAGGTTAGGCTTAGAGTTAGGGTAATATGTAGGCTTAGAGCTAGGTTTAGGAATAGGGTTAAGGTTAGGATTAGGACTAGGGTTAATTTTAGGTTTAGGTTTAGGCCATGGGTTAGTGTTAGGGTTAGGTTAAGTTTAAGGGTTAGGGATTGAGCTAATGTTTGGAGTAGGACGAGGATTAGGGTTAGAGTCAGTGTGATTGTTAGGGCTATGGTTAGCATTAGGATTAGGGTTAGGGTTAGGGTAATGGATACAGTTAGACATAGGTTTTGGCCTATGGTGATGACTTGTTTCAGGGTTAGTGATATCTCTAGGTCTAGTGTTAGGGTTATGTTTTTTGCAAGTATAAGTTTTAGAGGTAGGTTTTGTGTTAGGGTAAGGGTCAGTGTTCAGGTTAGGGTTAGGTTTATTGTTAGGGCTTGCATTAGGACTAGGGTTTGGTCTAGGAGTAGGGTTAGTGTTTGATTTAGGTTAAGGGTTATTATTAGGGCTTGGATTAAGTTTTTGTTTATGCATTCGCCTAGAGTTATCACTAGATAAAGGATTAAGTGTAGGTCTAGGTCTAGTGACAGGGTAAGGTTTAGTTATAGGGTTATAGGTAGTGCCAATGTTAGAGGTCGGTTTAGGGTTAGGGTCAGGTTTAGACCTATGGTTAGTGTTAGGGTCAGAATAAGGGTCAGAGTTAGGTTTAGGTTTTGGGATAGTGATAGAGCTACATTGAGAATTAGGGTTAGGACTAGTAATAGAGTTATGTTTTGGGTTAGGCTAAGAATTAGGTTTAGGACTAGGGTAGCTTTAGGATTAGAGTTTGGCTTAGGGTAAGGGAAGGGGTTAGCACTAGTGTTAGCACTAAGGTTAGGGTTAGGGTTAGGGCTAGGGTTATGTTTAAGGTTAGGGTTAAAGCTAGGGTTAGAGCTTGGATTAGGGCTAGGCTAAGTTTTGTTTTAGCTTTAGGGCTATGGCTAATGTAAGAACTAGGGTTACAATTAGGGCTAGTTTTAGGGTTAGTGTTACGTATAGGTTTAGTGTTTGGTTAGGTTTAGGGTTAGGGTTATGTTTAGGGTAATGTATAGGTTAGGATTAGTGAACGTGTTAGGGTTAGGCCAAGGGTTAGTGTTGGGAAAAGTATGAAAGGCAGCCATACCCAGAGAAAAAAACCCAACATGTTGCCTAAGCACCTCTTCTTCCTACCTTCTTCTTTTCTGCAGTGGCGCGAAAAGTTCCCGCCCGTGTGAACTCTCCCGCCGGCGCCAATTTCAAATCTCGCTGGCGGGGAACCTTAGCCCCAATGAGAACTAATTCCTGGGCTCCGGAGCTGATATCTGAAAGAACTTGCCAATAAACAGGTTGCCTGCCATTTATCTAAGCCCTACCATCTCCCCCTTAGTTCTACATAAGCACACAGCTTTTTGCAATAAAATTGGAATTCTCCTGGCGAAGTGTCTTTGCGTGGGGAATTCTTTCATTCTGGTGCCCCGTGTGAGGATACGGGTGAGCTCTTTCCAACAAGAGCCCCGTCCCCCGCTCCGCCGAGACACTCCGCCCTGGTCCGCTCTTTTCAGACTCCGGCTTCCAGCACTCACCACTGATCTGGCGTAGGTAAGCGTCCCCTGACCCCGGCTCGCCAACTCCCTTCGGGCTACCGCTGGGTTTGTGACCGTGATCCTCTGGCACACTCCAGACGCCCGGTGGGGGGAGGGAATTCCTCCCACTAAGACCTTTACTGGCCGAAGTGGACCCTCTGGTGATCCGTTTCCCTTTGGGGCGTGAGGCTTCTGAGTTTACACGAGAGGCTCTGTGGTTTTTTCCCTCCTCTGCTGCCGCTGCCGCTTCCGGCTAGAGTTGCTGTTTCCTGTGGGGCTGCTGTGTCTGGCTGAAGCTGCCTCTCTGCTCAGGGAAAACTGGACTTCCGGCCTGGAACTGCGTTCTGCCAGAGCCGGAGTTCTGTTTTCATTACTGACTTCTTCCGCTGTGGTCGAAAACTTTCCTGACGTCAGGTTGCCCGTGGCTCCGACCCCATTGGGTCTCACAGATCGCACTTCACTGGTGACGACCAGGTAGTGCCCTCTGTATTTCCTTGTGATGGCTGGTCATTTTGGGGATGCCCACCTGACCCCCGTTCGCCCTGAGCTTCCTGGAAGCCATTCCAGCCCGGGTTTTCTCTTTGTCTCTCTCGCTTACTCTTATTCTCTCTGTCTCTCTGTCTCTCTCTCTCTCTCTCTCTCTCTCTCTCTCTTCCATCTTTCCCTGTGACTATGAGCACCTCTTCGTCTATACCTGAAGCCTCACCTCTCAAATGTTTAATAAAAAATCTGGCCACACTCTCCCTCACACCAGACATCAAGCCCAAACTTCTAATCAAATTCTGTACCCAAGATTGGCCTACATATCCACTGGATAATGGCAATCATTGGACTCCAGAAGGCTCTTTAGATTCAAACCACCTCCAACACCTTTTTAACTATTGCCAGCGTATGAATAAGTGGAGGGAAATTCCCTGTGTTGAAGGTTTTAGCCTTCTCACACAGCACCCTGCTCTCTGCTCCTCCTGCCCTCCCTCTCAGGTCCTCATTGCTTGCAAACCCCTCTCTTCCCCTACTTCTACTCCTGACTTCGCAGATTCTTCCTCATTTGACCCAGCAGATGAACCCCCACCTTATTCCCCAGCGCCATCTGCCTCTTCTATCCCACTATACCCTCCTCTTCCTCTTCCTGATTCCACAGATCCTTAGGCTTCCGTTTCATCCCGCTCCTCTCCGCCCTATTCTGCCTGCTCCACCTCCTCCTCCTCCACAGAGACACTCCGTTCCCCTCCCTCTCCTTCCTGTCTGCCGCCTGCCTCTTTCAGTCCTCCTGTTACCAGGTCTAAGGGACTCCTTCCCACCCCCAAGACAATTGCACCCCTTCGTGAGGTAGCTGGTCCCGAGAGTGTCATCAGAGTCCACGTGCCCTTCTCCATGTTGGACATTACTCAGCTAGAGAGGAAGTTAGGCTCATTCACCACTGACCCCACCACTTACATTCAGGAGTTTCAATGGGTCCTACAAGCATATAGCCTCACTCATCATGACATCTACATGCTCTTGGCCAATACACTTCTCCCTGAGGAAAGGTGACAGGTCTGGGAGCTAGCCCAAGCCCATGCTGATGAAAATCATAGGACCAATCCCAACCACCCCACGGGCCCTCATGCTATCCCAGAGCAGGATCCCCTATGGGATTACAACACCCCTGAAGGCTTCAGTCTCATGACCTTTTTACATCCTGCCTCTTGGCGAGCCTGAAAAAGGCCACCCACAAAGCTGTTAACTTTCAAAAGGTGCAGGAGGTCATTCAAAGGAAGGAGGAAACACCTTCAGAATTCCTGGATAGACTAACCAAGGCCCTTCAACAGTACACAAACCTCGACCCAGAAACCCCTGATGGCCGTCATGTCTTAATGACATATTTTCTGGCCCAAAGCTACCCTGACATTAAAGCCAAGCTTAAAAAGCTTGAACAGGGCCCTGCTACTCCTCAGACCGAAATCCTCGCTGTCACTTTCAAGGTCTTTCATGGTAGAGAGGATGAAAGTGAACGCCGTAGGCAGAGGGCTGAAAATGCCAAATTCCAAATGTTGGCCCAGGTCATTCAGAGAAGGTCATCACCACGCCGTCCTAATAAGACACCCCCTGGAGCTTGCTTCAAATGTGGTAAGGAGGGACATTGGGCCAGGGATTGTCCTTCACCGAGGACACCCTCCACCCCCTGCCCAAAATGCCATCAAAGGGGACACTGGGGGGCAGACTGCCCAACAACCCGGAAGGGAGGTTGGTCAGCCGCCCGGCAACCCCAGCCTCTCCTGGGCTTGGCAGAGGAGGATTGACGGAGCCCTGGGCCTTCCCTCCCGACTATTACCATCAAGAAGCAAGAGCCTAGGGTCACCTTCCTGGTGGATGGACGCTTCATTACCTTCCTCTTGGATACTGGTGCCGCTTTTTCGGTCTTGAGGGAGAATTGGGGTCCTACCACACCCTCAAAAACTCCTATTGTCGGGGTAGGAGGTAAACAGATTTTCCCTCGAAACCCCCCCCTTATCATGTTATATGCAGGGATCCCTTTTGTCCTTCACACACTCCTTTCTCATTATGAGCCATTGCCCCATTCCCCTTCTGGGAAGGGACATACTCTCACTATTGAAAGTCACCATTCACATATCACCCCACACCTCTCCTACCTCTCATTTCCTCATGATGTTCCTAGGGGCAGATACACCTCCTTCACGCACTCTTCCACAACTATCTAAACCAGTTAACCCTGAGGTTTGGGACACAACTACACCCTCTATGGCTAAATGCAGTCCTATTCATATTGTCTTATGGGACCCTTCAAGATATATTAGTCAACCACAATATCCACTCACAACCACAGCCCTCCTCGGATTAGAACCCATCATCCAGGATTTATTATGAAAAGGGTATCTTAGGCCTACACACTCTCCTTTCAACACCCCCATTCTGGCAGTTAAGAAACCTAACAGGTCCTACAGGCTGGTTCAAGACCTTCGCCTTGTCAGCTCCTCTGTGGTCCCCATCCACCCACTAGTGCCCAACCCTTACACCCTCCTCTCTCAGATCCATGCCACTACTACCCACTTCTCCGTCCTAGATTTAAAAGATGCATTCTTTTCTATTCCCTTCTCCTCAGAATCTCAGGATATCTTTGCTTTTACGTGGACTGACCCTCACACCTGCCATTCTCGTCAGCTTACCTGGACTGTCCTCCCACAGGGATTCAGGGATAGCCCCCATCTCTTTGGCCAAGTTCTTGCCCAGGACCTCACATCCTTTCACCCCACCTGTCCTGACTCTACTCTCCTTCAATATGTCGATGACCTTCTTCTATGTAGTCCCTCTTGGGAACACTCTCAATCCCACACCACCCAGCTTCTCAATTTCCTAGCAGATAAGGGATATAGGGTGTCTCCCCACAAGGCCCAGGTTTCCCAGTCTTCTGTCACCTATCTTGGTTTTTGTCTTACACCCGGAAAAAAGGAAATAACACTGGATAGGAGGCAACTCCTCTCTGATCTTCCAGTGCCCCATACGAAAGCCGAAATACTATCATTCCTAGGACTAGCAGGTTATTTTAGGGCCTGGATCCAAAATTATTCTCTTCTAGCCAAACCCCTGTATGACCTAGCAAAGGGACCCCCTAGTGAATCTCTTGCCTCCTCCCCCAACTACCACTTCCGCAGGCTTCAGCAACTCCTCCTAAAGGCACCCGCCCTTCAGCTTCCTGATCTTTCAAGACCATTTCATCTATATGTCCATGAAAAAGGGGGACAAGCACTTGGGGTCTTAGGTCAAAACTATGGGCCTACATTTGCACCTGTGGCATATTTGTCCAAACAACTAGACCCTACCATCCGTGGGTGGGCCCCTTGCTTAAGAGCTCTGGCTGCTGGACAAATTTTACACAAAGAAGCCTCTAAGCTGACTTTTGGGGCCCCTTTAACTATCCACTCCCCACATCACTTGAAGGATCTTTTAGCTTATAAGGGCCTTCAAACCCTTCCTCCATCCAGAGTTCTGTCACTCCTCACTTCCTTTCTGGAAAACCCTAATATTACTTTCCTCCCCTGCTCTGCACTGAACCCTGCCTCACTGCTCCCAATGACTCCCACGTCTAACACACCAACTCATAATTGCTTGGAAACCTTAGATGATTTCCTCCCCTGTCATTCTTCCATTTCTAAGGGACCACTCACCAAGCCTGACCTTATCTGGTTCACTGACGGCAGTTCCTTTAGGCAGAATGGCACTCATTACTCTGGATATGCTGTAGTTTCAGCCACTGAGATTATAGAGGCCAAAGCTCTGCCTTCAGGAACTACCAACCAGCAGGCTGAACTTATAGCAGCCACTCATGCCTGTCTTCTAACACAAGGGAAATCCCTCACCCTTTATACTCAGTCAAAATATGTCTTCCATATCTTATTATCCCATGCTGCAATATGGAAGGAGCGAGGCCTACTTACCACCAAAGGTAATGCGATCACTAATTTGGCTCTTATAACCAATCTGATAGAGGCCTCCCACTTACCCACCCAGTTGGGAGTTGTTCATTGTAGGTCCCATCAGAAGGACGGCTCTCTTATCACTGAGGGCAATGCCAAAGCTTACCAGGCAGCACGAATGGCTGCTACCACTTCCAATTATGGCCCCCCTGGGGGACATATAATGGCCACTTTAGACAGCTCATCTGAAGCCCCTACTTCTTCCAGTAAGAACAAGGATCTTTTCAAGTTCCTTCATACTCTATTCCATTCCAATTCTCAGTCTTTAACCCTCTTTTTACAGAGCTTCTTCTCCCCCACCCCCTCTGACAAAGCCATGCTACAAAATATAGCCTCTAATTGTCAGATCTGTCAGCGGACCAACCCTCATACTCCTTTAAGGCCCAAACCTTTCCCTTTCCACCAAGCCCAGGGACACATTCCCGCTGCTGACTGGCAGGTAGACTTCACCGACATGCCCACAGTATGGTGCACTAAATACCTCCTTCTCTTTATGGACACTTTCTCTGGTTGGGTTGAGGCATTTCCCACTTCCAATAAAAAGGCTTCCACTGTAGCTTCAATCTTACTGACAGACATTATCCCCAGGTTTGGTATGCCCTCTTCCTTACAATCTGACAATGGCCATGAGTTTATTTCTAGGATCACACAAAAGGTCTCTCAAGTCATCTCCTTCAAGTGGCATTTACACTGTCCATATCGCCCCCAGGCTTCAGGGAAAGTGGAAAGGGTAAATCATACTCTAAAGGAAGTCCTTACCAAATTGACAATGGAATTAAACCTAGGCTGGGTCAAACCCCTTCCCTTGGCTTTGCTTTGAATCAGAGCTCTCCCTAAGAAACCATCTTTACTGTCTCCCTTTGAGATAATGTATGGAAGACCTCTTATACCCCCTGGGCTGGTCGTTTCACAAGGACCTCTCACCCGAGATTTGTCTTTGCCTCTCTTGTTTCATCTCCGCTTGGAACTCTGGAAATATCAGGACTGGCTTCTTCCGGATCCAGTCTCCTCTCCAAACACTCCTCCCTTAACACCTGGGAGTCTAGTCTATTATAACACCCCAGAGGAGAAAGGGCCTCTTGCCCCAAAATGGGAAGGCCCCTATCCTGTCATTCTCTGTACCCCCACCGCCACCAAACTCTCCTTACCAGACAACCATCTCATTCCCTGGATTCACATTTCTAGGTTGAAGCCATATTACCAGGAGGCCCCACCTGCTGACGACAGGATCCCCCGAGAGGAACTCCAAGAATCACCTCCTGAACCTCCCCTTTACTCCTGCTCTCCACACCCATCTCACCCCTTTAAGTTGCAGCTCACACGGTGTTCTCTGCAGCCCAATTCCTCTTAAAGAAGGCACAATGAGCCATCCCAACACCCTAGTCTTCTCTTTCTGCTGGTTTTTTGTGCTCTGCTTATTTTCTGTGTTCTGTCAGGACTGGCCTTTACCCTCATCTCCTACCATGTATTTATTCACTCTTCGGGAATGATACTCAGAACATGGCATGCAGAAGATCCACACAGTGGATGCAACTACTTGCTTCATCCACAACTGCACCTCTATTTCCCTAAAATTGTCACCTTCAAGGACCTTCGTCCCTTGTAGCTGGAACTGGCCTTTCATTTGCTTCCTTTTTGATCAAACCAAAGACTATTTTCATTGGTGGCCTGAGATATATAATGGGTGCCCCTATTGGTCATGCAGTTTCCATGATGAACGTGGTAGCTATTCTTACCACTCACTTGGTTACCCTGAAGGGTAGACTTCTATTTACCTAAAATGGCATAAAGGCTCTTCATCCGATAACAATGGATGGTATACTTTAGATATACCTGACCCCAAGGCCAAACGTTGGGACTATGTTGAGTTTGCTGTCTATGCTCGGACAACCTCAGCCAGACCCACAGGGTGGATGACTGTTGGCAGCACCCTGATTACGCCACCTAAAGCAACCATCCAGGTAGTCAAACACATCAAGGAGTCAGAATCAAAACTTCGAGATCTTATCCATAGCCCATCCAAAGAGGATTCAGAGCCTTCAACCCCCTTAGGCCCCCCTCCCACATGGCTCAATTTGCTACACCAAACTCTTTGAATATTAAACTCCACCCCTCTTTCTGTGCCTACTTCTCAGTGCTTTCTCTGTGCTTCACTTAGTCGTCCACTTCTAGCAGCGGTCCCATTAGCGGCAGGAAATATTTCAGCA
The DNA here is from genome assembly GCF_021218885.2 of Marmota monax. Taxonomy (NCBI): domain Eukaryota; kingdom Metazoa; phylum Chordata; class Mammalia; order Rodentia; family Sciuridae; genus Marmota; species Marmota monax. The sequence continues at coordinate 48,282 of NW_026692945.1, forward strand.
AAAACCTACAATTTCTCTAAGAAAGGACAACCCCTACATGTGACACGTATCCCACTGTGGGAAAGTTATTCCACCAATACTTCATTTCCTTTCATCTGTTTCCACCTGCCAACAATGAATCCTTTACCCATTTGCTCCTTGAGCTATAGCACCCCATTGAGCCCTGTGTTTATGCAACCTGGACATTTCCTCTGGTGTAACGGGTCTTTAAGTACCTCAACGATCAATGTCTCTGGCACCTGTTTCTTGGTTACTGTAGTTCCTCAGCTGTCTTTGTATACTCCCACCAAATTCTGGCAGCTGGCCCTACCTTCCCGCACCCGTAGGGCAGTCTTTCTGCCGGTTCTGGTAGGCCTCACTTTAACAACCTCAGTGGCAAGTCTCGGACTCTCTGGTGGAGCTATAGGTCATGCTCTATGGGCATCCAATGACCTGCAACAAAAACTGCAGGAAGCACTCGATACCACTGCTGAGTCTCTGGGCTCCTTGCAGTGGCAGGTTACTTCATTGGCACAAGTGGCTTTACAAAACTGAAGGGCGATTGATCTTCTCACTGCAGAAAAAGGGGGTACATGCCTGTTCCTCAGAGAGGAATGTTGCTACTATGTTAATGAGTCTGGGCTAATAGAAAAAAAATGTTGTTAAATTGCAGGAATTATCGACCCAACTGCTCAAACCCACCTCCTCTAATCCCATAACGGGGTTCTTCCAATCCTCTCTTGCCACATACTTACTACCTATCTTGGGGCCCCTTATTGGGATGCTCCTTTTTTGTGCTCTCTTGCCCTGCATAATGAAGTTCCTTCAAACCCAATTGCAGAAAATTTCTAATCAAACTTCCAACCAGCTTCTGCTTAAGCAATACCAGCCTCTGATGACCGATGAACCCCCAACATCTCCAAGAGAACAGTTCACTCAGTGCTGAAGCTCACTACCAGACACGATGGAATGCAACGGACATCAGACAGTGGGAGACAACGAGCTCGGAGAACCTCTTAATCTGCCATCCTGGATTCATGAGTCTTTATGTCCTTCTAAGCTTCCTCATGGCCCTTGGCCTCTTCTCTGTCAGTCCCCCAACATGGAACTTCTGCCAAAAATTGACCTTTGCTTTAATTTTTATCTTCATTCTGTTTTTATTCGCTCTGATCTTCTTCAGGGGCTGGTGACGCCATGTCCAGGCAACGCTTCCAGTATTTCCTAGAGTCTCTGTTACAGGACCAGTGGCTGATACCAACAATCTCCTCCATCCAGGACTGGTTCGATGCCATCGACAACTTGTGGCTTCAGGGAACTTTCACAGACTTCACCCCTACGGAAGTAGCTGTCTATAGCCACTGGGTTTTATTTCTGGCTGCCATGATATCCCCAGACCTGCCCCCCGAGCATTCCTCCACTTCCCTTTCTAGGCCCCACAGCGCCCCCACACAGCAGGAAGCAGCCGGATCTGACCAACGACGCCCCACTTCCTAAGAAAACAAAAAGGGAGGAATGTTGGGAAAAGTATAAACGGCAGCCATACACCAGAGAAAATACCCCAACATGGCGCCTAAGCACCTCTTCTTCCTACCTTCTTCTTTTCTGCAGTGGCGCGAAAAGTTCCCGCCCGTGTGAACTCTCCCGCCGGCGCCAATTTCAAATCTCGCTGGCGGGGAACCTTATCCCCAATGAGAACTAATTCCTGGGCTCCGGAGCTGATATCTGAAAGAACTTGCCAATAAACAGTTTGTCTGCCATTTATCTAAGCCCTACCATCTTCCCCTTAGTTCTATATAAGCACACAGCTTTTTGCAATAAAATTGGAATTCTCCTGGCGAAGTGTCTTTGTGTGGGGAATTCTTTCAGTTAGCATTAGGGTTAGGATTAGGGTTAGGTTTAGAGTAATGGATAGGGTTAGAGCTAGGGTTAGGGGTAGGGTTATGGTTAGTGTTAGTGTAAGGGTTAGTTTTAGGTTTAGGGTTAGTGCAAATATTAAAGTTAAGGTTAGGTTTAGTGTAAGGGTTAGGACTTGGTTTAGGTTTAGTTTGAGGGTTAAAGCTAGGGTTGGGGCTCACAATAGGGCTAGATTTTGGGTTACATTAGGGCTGGTGTTAGGGATTCAACTAATGTAAGAACTAGGGTTATGATTAGGGCTAATTTTAGGGTTATGGTTAGGGCTAAGTCTAGTTTTATGGTTAGGTTTAAGTTCAGGGTGATGTTTTGAGCTAAGGTTAGTGTTAAGTTCAGAGTCACGGTCAGGGTTAGTTTTAGAGTTGGGGATAGGACTTGAATTAGGGGTAGGCTTAGGGCTAGATGTAGGGTTAGGATTTGGTTTAGGTTAAGGGTTAGGATTAGTGCTATGGCTCGTTATGTTTTAGGGCTAAGGCTAAAGTTAAGGGTAGTTTTATGATTAATGTTAGTGTTATTGCTGGTGATAGGGTGAGTTTAGGTTTAGGGGTACATTTAGAGTTATGCTTAATTCTAGGGTTAGGGCTAAGGTTAGGTCTAGTGTTTGGGTTTCGGTAAGGGATAGGGTTGGAACTAGGAATAGAGCTAGCGTGATAGTTAGATTTAGTCTTAAAGCTAGGGTTAGGGTTAACTTTAGGGCTAAATAAGGGCTAGGAATATGTCTAGTATTGGTGGTAGGGTTAGGCCTAGGGTTAGGCTATGTTTAGGATTAGGTTTAGGGTTAGGTTGAGGGGAAGGGATGGGGTTATAGCTAGGTTTAGGGCTAGGGCAATGATTAGAATTAGGTTTAGGTCTAGAGTTAGGTTTCTGTTAGAATTAACGCTACATTTGGGGTTAGGATGAGGGTTAGGGTTTGTGTTAGGGTTAGGGCAAGTTTTAGGCATAGGGATAATGTCAGGTTTATGGATACAGCTAAGATAGTTATAGGGTTAGGTTCACGGCTGGGTCTAATGTTAGGTTTAGGGTAAGGCCCAGGTTAAGAATAAGGTGTATTTTTAGGGTCAGGATCAGGCTTTGGGTTTGTGTTAGGTTAATTATTTGGTTAGGGCTCAAATTAGTGTTGGGTTAGAATTAGGGTTAGATTTATGGATCGGTTTAGGTTTAGGATTCAGGTTAAGATTAGGGTAATTGTTAGGGTTAGGGTTAGTGATACGTGTAGTGTTAGGCCTAGGGTTAGTATTTGGTTTAGGGTTATATTTAGGGTAATGAATAGCATTAGAGCTGGGGTTAGGGCTAGGGTTTTGGATAGGATTAGGGCTAGAGTTAGGGTTAGGGTTAGGCTAGTGCTAGGGTTAGGGTTTGGGTTAGGTTTAGGGTACAGGTTAGGCTTTGAGCTAGGGTTAGTTCTAGGGTCAGTATTAGGTTTAGGATTATGTCTAGGGCTAGATTTACAGTTAAAGTTAGTGTTAGTGTTAGGGTTACAGATAAGGTTATCTTTAGAGTTAGGTTAATGGATATGGTTAGATGTTGGGTTAGGGATAGGAGTAGTTTTAGGTTTAGGGTTAGTGTTAGGGTTAGGGCTAAGATTATCATTACATTTTGGGTAATGGATGGGGTTAGATGTCAAGTTAGGGTTAGGGATAGTTTTAGGTATAGGGTTAGTGTTAGACCAAACACTAACACTACACCAGCCCTAAACCTATCCCTAATTTGAAACCTAACCCTAACCCTAAACATAACCATGATCCTGACTCATATCCAAACACTAAACCTAGCTCTAAATATCATGCTAACTTTAAACCTAACCCTAACACTAGACCTAGCCCTAATCATAACCCTAGTTCTTACAATAGCTATAACCATAACACTAGCCCTAACCCTAATACAAAACTAGCCCTAATCAAAGCCCTAACACGAGCTTTAACCCTAAACCTAACCATAACACTGGTCCTAACCCTAGCTCTAAACCTATCCCTTACCCTAAACCAAATCCTCACCCTAATGCTAACCATATTCTTACCACTAATCCTAAGCCTAGCCAAAACCGTAACTCAATAACTACTCCTAACTCTAGCCTTCATTCAAGATCTAACCATAACCCAAACCCTAACCCTATCCCTGACTAGTAATCTGACCCTAACACTAAACTTAGGTCTAAATCTAAACCTAACCCTAAACCGAAACCTAACACTAGCCCTATTGATAACCTTATACCTAAACCTAACCCTAATACTAGACCTAGACCTAAACCTAATCCTAAATCTAGCCATAACTATAGGTCTAGACCTAAAGACAAACTAGACCTAGCCTTAAAAATTACCCTTAACCTAACCCAAATTCTAACCCTAATCTAGACCTAACCCTAGTCCTAATTCTGGCTTTAACCCTAACCATTAACCTACGTGAACACTGTCCCTGAAACTAACACTAAGCCTAGCTCTAAACTTCACCCTAACCCTAAAACTAACCCTAAAACTACACCTAGCCCTAGAATTAACCATAAACTAGTCCTAATCATTACACTAGTTCTTATATTAGCCATAGCTCTAACCTATCACAAAAGCTAGCCCCAATCTAAGCCCTACCTAAGTTTTAACCCTAAAGATAACTCTAACAATAACCCTAGCCCTAACCATAACCCTAAGCCTAATCCTAGACCTAATCCTAACCATAACCCTAGCCCTAACCCTAATACAAAACTTAACCCACATCCTAGCAATAAACCTCGTCTTAATCATAACCCTAACCCTAACGTTAGCCCTAACCTTAACTCTAAATCTCACCCTAGTCCTAAAATAAGCTATATGCCCATCCCTTACCCTAAACCTAACCCTAACCCTAAACCTAACACTAAGCATAGCCCTAACCCTAGGCCTAACCCCAACACGAACCCTAGCCCTAATCCTAGTCCTAATTTAGCCCTATCCCTAACACTAACCCTAGCCCTAAGACTAACTCTAACTCTCACACTAGCCCTATACCTAGTTCTAACCCTATCCCTTAACATCACTATACACCTAGCCCTAAACATAGCCCTACCCTAGCCCTATACTTAGAACCTATCTCAAAACCTAGAACTCAACTGAACTCTAAATTTAACCCTAACCCTAAGATTAAATCTAACCATAACTCTACTCATATCACTAATCCTTAACCTAAGCCTAAATCTCACACTTACACAAGCCCTAACCCTAAGACTAATCTTAAAACTAGCCCTAACTCTACCCCTAGCCCTAAAACAAAACCGAGGCATAGCCCTAACCTTAACCCTTATCCTAAACCAAACCCTAACCCTACACCTAGCCCTAACCCTATCACTAATTATAGTCTAACCCTAACCCGAAAACTAACCCTGAACCTGACTCTGACCCTAACACTAACCCTGGCTCTAAACATCATTATCATTATAAACCTGACCTTAACAATAGACCTAGACCTAACTCTAACTCTATAACTAGCTGTAATCATAGATCTACTTTGTACATTAGTGGTAGCCTTAACCATAGCCCTAAACTAACCCAAAATGTAGCCTTAATCCGAGTCCTAAGCCTAGCTTTAATCCTAAACTTAAACCTAACTCTAACCCAAACACTAGCTTTAATCCTATACATAACCCTAGCCCTACCTTAGGGTTAACCCTATCCATTACCCTAATGATAACCCTAACCCTTCTGATAACCCTAGGCCTAACCCTAACCCTATACATTACACTAAACCAAACCTAAACCCTAAACCTAACCCTAAACCTGATCCTAACCCTAAATCTATACCTAAAACTATCCTTAAAACTAACCTTAAACCTAAGTTCAACCTAACCCAAACATTAATTATAACCATAACCCTAACATTAATACTAAACCTAACCCGAACCCTAACCCAAACACGAACCCTAACCCTAACCCTATGCGTAACACTAACACAAACCCTAAACGTAACCCTAATCCTAACCCTTAACCTAAACCTAACCCTAACACTAACCCTATCCCAAACACTAAAACTAACCTTAACCCTATCCCTAACCCTAACACTCACCTTAACACTAACCCTAACACTAAACCTAACCTTAAACCTAAGTCTAACTCTAAACCTCACCCTAACCCTAACACTAACATCAGCACTTACCCTAACCCTAACACTAACATCAGCACTTACCCTAACTCTAACCCTAACTCTTACACTAAACCTAACCCTATCACTAACCCTTGAACTTACCCTAACCCTAACGCCAACCATCATGGTAACCCTAACACTAATTCTAAACCTAACCCTAACTGTAACCCTAACACTAACTCTAACTATAACCATAACCCTACACTTAATTATAACCCTATCCCTAACCCTAATACAAACCATAACACACACAATAACCCTAAATCTAACCCAACAATAACCTTAACCCTTCCCTAAACCTAACACTAACCCTGACACTAAACATATAAATGAAGCTAAAATTAACCCTAAGCCTAACTTTATCCATAACCCTAACACTACTCAATCACAAACACTAAAACTAACCCTAACCCTAAACCTAACTTAACCCAAAACCTAACACCCTGAAACTAACCCTAACAAGAACCATAACCATAACCCTAACACTAACCTAACCCTATCCCTACCACTAACACTAACTCTAAACCTACACATTACAATAACTTTAACCCTAACACTAACCCTAACATTAAAATTATTTCTAACACTAACATTAACCCTAACCCTAAACCTAACCCTATTCCGAATTGTAACCCTAAACTTAATACTAATCCTAACACAAACCTAACACTAAGCCTAAAACCAACCCTAACCTAACTCTAACCCAAACCCTAACACTAAACCTAACCTTAAACCTAAACTTAACCCTAAACCTAAACCTTACCCTAACACTAACACTAAACCTTACCCTAACCTAACACTAATTCTAACACTAACCGTAACCCTAACACTAACTATAAAACTTACCCTAACCCTAACCATAAGCCTAACACTAACGCTAACACTAACACTAATTTTAAACATAACCCTAACACTAATGCTAACACTAACATTAACCTTAAACTTATTCCTACACCTAACTGTAACCCTATCCCTAAAAGTAACCATAACACAAACCTTAACCGAAACCATACCCTAAACCTAACCCAACCTTAACCCTAACCCTAACCCTTACCTAATGCTAACCATAACCCTAACACTAACCATAAAACTAAAACTAACCCTAAACCTAACACTAACACTAATCCTAACTATAACCCTAACCCTAACACTAGCATTTACCATAATCCTAACCCTAACTGTAACACTAACCCAACCCTAACTCTTACACTAAGCTAACCCTAACCTTAACTGAAACTGTAACCCTAACCCTGTCCTAACAGAAACTCTAACCCTAACACTAACACTAACCCAAACCCTAGCATAAACCTTAACCATAAATCTAAAACTAAGCCTAACCAGAACCCTAAATTTAACACTAAACTTTACTCTAACATTAACAGTAACACTAACCCTAACCCTATCACTAACCCTAAACCTAACCCTAAACCTAAAAGTAACACTAAACCTAAACCTAACCCTAACCCAAACACTAACACATACCCTAAACCTATCCTTAGCCTTAACACTGTCCCAAACCCAAAACCTAACATTAACCCTAACACTAAACCTATACCTAAAACTAATTTTAACCCTAACACAAAACCTAAATCTAACCCTACTACTAACCCTCAACCTAACCCAAATTCTAACCCTAACCCTAACACTAACCTAATCCCTAAACCTAACCCTAACTTTAAAACTCAACTGAATCCTAAACAGAACCCTAACCCTAAACCTTACACTAACATCAATGCTAACTCTAACACTAACCCTATCCCTAACACTAAACCTAACCCTAACCCTAACCGTAACACTAACCCTAATACTAACCCTAAACCAAACACTAACACTAACCCTAAACCTATCCCTAGCCTTAACAGTATCCCCAACCCCAAACCTAACACTAACACTAACACTAAACCTATATCTGAACCTAAACCTAACCATAACACTAAACCTAAATCTAATCCTACTACTAACCCTAAACCTAACTCAAATTCTAATCCTAACCCTAACACTAACGCTAACCCTAACCCTAACCACTACCCTAATACTAACCCAAACACCAATCCTAACCCAAACCCAAACCATAACACTAATGCTAATACTAACTTTTTCACAAACCCTAACCCTTATCTTAACCCTAACACTAACCATAATCCTAACCCTAACTTTAATACTACCACTAACCCTAACCGTAAACCTAACAATAACCCTAACCCTTAAACTAAACCTAACCCTAACCCGAATGCTAATACTAACTCTAAACCTAACCCTATCCCTAAACCTACCCTAAACTTAAACCTAAACCTAACACTATCCCTAACACAAACATTAATCCTAACCCTAACCCTAACCCTAAACCTACACATATCCCTAACACAAACCCTAACCCTACCTTAACCCTAAATCTAACCCTAACCCTAGCCCTAACCCAAGCACTAACCCTAAACCTAATGCTAACCCTAACAATAAACCTAAACCTAAACCAAACCCTAAAACTAACCCAAACCATAAACCTATCTGTAACATTAACACTATCCCAAACCTTAACCTTAACCTATCTCTAACCCTAACCCTGAACCTAACCCTAACCTGAACGCTAATACTAACCCTAAACCTCACCCTATCCCTAACCCAAACCCTAAACCTAAACCTAACACTAAACCTAACCCAAATATTAATCCTAACCATAAACCTAAACCTAAACTTAATACTAAACCTAAACATAACCCTAACCCGAAACCTAACCCTAACTCTAACCATAAATTTAACAGAAAACTTAACTTTTATCATAACCCTAAAAAAACCATAACCCTAACCCTAACCCAAAGACTAACCGTAAACTTAATGCTAACCCTAACACTAAACCTAACCCTATCACTAACACTAACCCTAACCCTAACACTAACCCTAACCCTAATCCTAACCATAAGCCTAAACTTATCCCTAACCAAAACACAAAACCTAACCCTAATCCTAATACTAACCCTAAGATAAACCTAGCCCTAACCCTAACACTAACACTAAAACTAACCCTAACCCTAAACCTAAACATAACACTAACCATAACCCTGACACAAAACCTAATGCTCACCATAATCCGAACCCTAACCTAACCCTAACCCTAAACCTAACCTAAAACTTACCCTAACACTAACCCTAAAACTAATCTTAACCTAAATCTAACGATAACCCTAACAATAAACTTAACCGTAAACCTAAACCTAAATCCAACCCTAACACAAACCTTAACCCTTACCCTAACCCAAACCTAACCCTAACCCTAAACCTAACACTAACTTGAATCCTAACCATACACACAACCCGAACTCTAACCCGAACCCTCACTCTAACACAAACCCTAACATGATCCCTAACACTAGTCCTAACCCTAACCTTATCCCTAAACCTAAAACTACCCCTAAACCTAACCCTAACACTAAAACTAACTCTATCTATAACCCTAACTGTAACCATAACACTTACTCTAACCCTAACCCTAACCGTAATCCTAAACAAAACCTAACCCTCACCCTAACCCTAACACGAACCCTAACAATAACCTTAACCCTATTCCTAACACTAACAATAACCCTAAACCTAAACCTAAAACTATCACTAACAATAAACCAAACCCAAATATGAACCCTAATTCTAAACCTAACCATAACCCTAACATGAACCCTAAACTTAACCCTAACCCTAACACTAACACTAAACTAACCCTAAACCTAATCTTAACCCTAACACTAAACCTAACCCTAACCCTAATCATAACCCTAACGCTAACCCAGACACAAACCCTAACCCAAACCATAACTCTAACCCTAACCTAACCATAATGCTAACCCTTACCTAAACCTCACCCTAATCCTAACCTTAAAAATAGCCCTAACACTAACCCTAATCCTAACACTAACAAGATCCCTAAACCTAACAATTTCACTATGCCCAACCCTGACCTAAACTGTAACCCTAACCGTAAGCCTAAACCTAAACCTAACCCTAAACTTAAACTTAACACTAACCCTAACCCTAACCCTAACTCTAACCCAAACCTAACCCTAACCCTAAACCTAACCTTAACCTGAATCCTAACAATACACGTAACCCTTACTCTAACCCGAACCTTCACTGTAACACACAACCTAACACTAACCCTAAATCTATCCCTAACGTTAACACTAACCCTAACCCTAATGTTATCATTAAACCTAAAACTAACCCTGTACCTAATACTAACACTAACTCTAACTATAACACTAACCCTAAACCTAATGCTTACACTTACCCTAAACCTAACCCTTACCATAAACCTAGCATGAACCCTAACCCTAACCCTAACCCTAACACGAACTCTAACACTAACCGTAACTCTATCCCTAGCACTAACCCAAACCCTAAACCTAAACCTAAACTATCAATAACTCTAAACCAAACCCTAACATGAACCCTAATTCTAAACCTAACCATAATTCTAACACGAACCCTTACCCTAACCCTAACACTAACCTTTAGCATAATCCTAATCCTAGCACTAAACCTAACCCTAACCCTAAACCTAATGCTAACCCTAACACTAACTCTAAGTCTAACCTTAAATCTACTCCTGACCTTAACCCGAACCCAAACACAAACCCTAACCCAAACAATAATCTAACCCTAATCTAACCATAATGCTAACCCTTACCTAAACTTAACCTTAATCCTAACTCTAACAATAGCCCTGACACTAACCCTAATCCTACCACTAACACTAAGCTTGTCACTAACCCTAACACTATCCCTAACCCTACCTAAGCTTAACACTAACTGTAACCCTAACCCTAACCCTAACACTAACCCTAACCATAGCTCTAATCCTAACCCTTACCCTAACACAAAACCTAACCCCAAACCTAACCTAACTAACCCTAACCCTGAACCTAACTCTAATAACTTAAACCTAACAATTTCTCTATGTCCAACCCTGACCTAAACTGTAACCCTAAACGTAAGCCTAAACCTAACCCTAACTCTAACCTTAAACTTAACACTAACCCTAACCCTAACTCTACCCCAAACCTAACCCTAACACTAAACCTAACCTTAGCCTGAATCCTAACCATACGTGTAACCCTTATTCTAACACAAACCTTCACTGTAACACACAACCTAACACTAACCCTAAAATTATCCCTAACGGTAACACTAACCCTAACCCTAACCTTATCACTAAACCTAAAACTAATCCTGTACCTAACACTAACATTAACTCTAACTGTAACACTAACCCTAACCCTAATGCTTACACTTACCCTAAACCTAACCCTTACCGTAACCCTAGCATGAACCCCAACCCTAGCCCTAACCCTAACACGAACTCTAACACTAACCGTAACTCTATCCCTAGCACTAACCAAAACCCTAAACCTAAACCTAAACTATCAATAACTCTAAACCAAACCCTAACATGAACCCTAATTCTAAACCTAACCATAATTCTAACACGAACCCTAACCCTAAAACTAACACTAACCCTAAGCATAATCCTAACCCTAACACTAAACCTAACCCTAACCCTAAAACTAATGCTAACCCTAACTCTAGGTCTAACCTTAAATCTAATCCTGACCCTAACCCCTAACCCAAACACAAACCCTAACCCAAACCATAACCTAACCCTAACATAACCATAATGCTAACCCTTACCTAAACTTAACCCTAATCCTAACCCTAACAATAGCCCTGACAATAACCCTAATCCTAACATTAACATGCACCCTAAACCTAACCATCCATCTCACCCTGACCCTAACCCTAACCCTAACCTAACCTAACCAACCCTATTCCTAACCCTAACACGGAACCTTAACCCTAACCCTAACACTAACCCTAACCCTAACCTTACCCTAACCCTATACCTAACACTAACATGAACCTTAACCCTAACACTAACTCTAAACCTAACACTAAACTGACGTAATCCTAACACTAAACCTAACCCTAACACTAACACTAAGACTAACCCTAACTGTAATACTAAATCTAACTTTAACCCTAACCTTAAACTAACCCTAAGAAAAACCCTAATCCAAACCATAACCCTGACCCTTATCTAAACCTAACCCTCACACTTACCTAAACCTAACCCTAACCATAACCCTAACCCAAACACTAACCCTAATCCTAATGCAAACCCTAACACTAACCCTCACTCTTACCCTAAAACTAAGCTTGTCACTAACCCTAACACTATCCATAACCCTAACCTAAGCTTAACACTAACTCTAACCCTAACCCTAATCCTAACTCTAACAATAACCCTAACCCTAAACCTCAACTAACCCTAACCCTAAACCTAATACTAACCCTAACCCTAACTCTAACACTAACTCTAAATCTAACTATATCCCTAACCCAAACACTGACAGTTACATTTGACTTAACCTTAACTCTAAAACTAACCCTAACCCTAACAAAACCCTAAACTTAACAGGAACCCAAACACTTACCCTATCCCTAAACCTAACAGGAACCCTAACCTAAAAATAAGCTAATCCTAACCCTAACCCTAACACTTACCCTAACCCTAATCCTAATACTAACTTAAACCCTAATCCTAAACCTAACCTACCCTAAACTTATCCTAACCTTAACCCTATTCCTAACCATAACCCTAAACCTAAACATAACCCTAACAGTAAACCTAACACAAACCCTAACCCTAACCCAAACACTAACCGTAACCCTAATACTAGCCATAACACTAACCATAATTTTAACCGTAACCTAACCATAATCCTAAACATAACCCTAAACCTTAACCTAACCCTAAGTGCTAAGTGTTACTCTAGCACTAACTTTAACCCTAACCCTAACACTAAACCTAACCTTAACCCTAACAGTAACACAAAACCTAACCCTAACCAGAACCCTATCTTTAATCTAACTATAACCCTAACCCTAACCTAACACTAAACCCTAACCCTAACCCTAACCCTAAACTAATCCTATCCATAACACTAACCCTAACAGTAAAAATAACCCTATCACAAAACCTAAACCTTATCCTAACCCAAACACTAACCTTAAACCTAACTCTGACACTAACCAAAACACTAAACCTAACCCTATCTTTATCCTAATTATAACACTAGCCCTAAACCTAAATCTAAACCAAAAACTATCACTAACCCTAAACCAAACCCTAACATGAACCCTAATCCCAAATTTAAGCATATTTCTAACACAAACCCTCACCATATCACTAACTATAACACTAAATCTAACCCTAATACTAACACTAACCCTAATCCTAAACATAACCTTAAACATAACCCTAACAATAACCCTAAGCCAAACATAAACCCTAACCCAAACCACAACCCTAAAACTAATGTAACCATAATGCTAAGCCTTACCTAAACCTAACCTTAATCCTCACCCTAACAATAGACCTAACACTAACCCTAATCCTAACACTAACACAAACCCTAACACTAACCATTCCACTAAGCCCAACCCTCATCCAAACACTAATGCTAAGCTAAGACAAAACCTAAATCTAAACCTAACCCTAACACTAACACTAACACTAACTCTAACTCTAACACAAACCATAACCAAAACCATAACCCTGACCATAATCTAACCCTGACCCTCACCTTTACCTAAACCTAACCACTAACCCTAACCCAAACACTAACCTTTACCTAACTGAACCCTAACACTAACTCTAACACTAACACTAATCTTAAATCTAAACGTAACCCTAATCCTAACCATAATATTTACCTTAACCCTAACACTAACACGAATCTTAACCCTATCCCTAACCCTAAAATTAATAGTAACACTAAGACTAAATTTAACCCAAACCCTAACAAAAAAAAAAAGAAAAACACTAACACTAAAACTGTACCCTAAAACTAACAGTAAACCTTATTCTAACTCTAACCCTAACAAAGCTCTAACCATAACCCTAACTTTAAATCTAACCCTAACTCTAACCCTAACACAAACCACAACCCAAACCATAACCCTAAACCTAACCTCACACAAACGTTGACACTTAATTAACACTAACATTTTTTAACCCAATCACTAACCCTAACACTAATCCTAACATGAACCCTAACCCTAACCCTACTACTGAACCTAAGCCTCACCCAAACCCTAATGCTAACCCTAATACTAAACTTAAACTTAACCGCAAACTTAACATTAACACTAAACCTAACCATAACCCTAAACCTAAACCTAACACTAACCCTAAAGGTAACACTAACACGAATCCTAATGCTTACACAAACGGTAAATTTAACATGAACATTAACAAGTACCCTAACCCTAACATTAACCCTAACCCTAATCTAAACCCTAACACTAAACGTAACCCTAAAACTTATCCTAACTAACCTAACGAACCCTAACCTAACATAACAACCCTAACCAACCTAACACTTATCTAACC